>NC_046164.1:53529409-53711909 GCF_011064425.1 Rattus rattus | reverse complement strand
TGTGTGTGTGTGTGTGTGTGTGTGTGTGTGTGTGTGTGTGTGTGTGTGTGTATGTCTGTGTGTGTATGTCTGTGTGTGTGTGTGTGTGTGTGTGTGTGTGTGTGTGTGTGTGTGTGTGTTGGGAGGAGGGCTTACCTAGCCAGCCAGCCCCATTCCTTTCCCCGGAGCAGCAGAGCTGGCACATTCTGATACATACTCGACTCCTCTTGGGATTCTCCTGAACTTCTGTCAGCCGTTACGCAGCTTCATGCTTCCCTGCACTCAGTCTTCAGCGGGCCCTCGTCCTCTGTTCTGCAGAAAACTACCCTGATGACAAACCATAACTAGTTCTGACTCCCACTCCACTGGTTATGGTCTTGTCTTCCTTTAGCAAAGACAACCACTGAGCAAGACGGCCATTCAGGTGGAACCTGTGCATGGGCGCGTGTCTCAAAGCCTCAGGGTGAGGATGAAGGAAGGGGAAAGTTAGTCCCTCACAGAAATCACTTGAAGAGGCACACAGGGACCTCAGCCCCAGATTCCTTCATGCTGAAGTCGAAACCCAAGTGCAGGGTTAAACGACAACCCACCTCTAGTGGCGCCCTCTCCAAGCCTTCGATGCTACCCTCCAGGGAACGACTGTGTTGGGTTGAAAGAGGCAGCAAAGGAAAGAACATGAAGGTAAACTTTTCACCCATGCTTGATTTCCCCTCCACCGGGCGTCCTCAGCCCATGGGTTAGGATGCCCTTCTGCCTCTTCCTCCGGGGTATCCAGCATCCACGCTTGCTTCTTTGCTCCTACGTGCTGGGCCTGATTCCATCTTGGTGCCCGCACCCTCCGTCAACTCCTTCAGGCTTTTGCACAGAGGTCACGAGTCCCCATAGGACCCCCCTGGACCATTGATTTAACATGGCCCCCCTCCCTTTGCTCCTGTGCCTTTTGTCTGAGGTGCACGCCATCTCCTAACACACCATATAATTTACTTCATGGTTTATTGCTCGCTGTTTATTTCCTGACTCTCTCTCCCTGCTAAACCGTAAGTTCCATGAAGGGCGAGGAACTTGGTTCTCTCTCCTCCCCTCTCCCAAAATGCCCCATAGCACAGCTAAAAGACGGAATGAGAAGCCAAGCTGGATGTTCCAGCCTCAGCACTGGGAGTAAAAAGCAGCCTCTAATGACACGGAGCCTCGCCTGGGACAAACCCCACCCCTTGAGTTCCCGGTTCCCTTTTTCCACCCCACGGTGCGTCCTAAATTTTAAACCCCATATGGCTCAGAGCTTACAGTAATTGATTCCCATTTCTCCAGAATTCTGCTCTCATGAAATACACCATGGATGGTGGATGAGGAAGGCCAGACTCCCCTTTGTAGACAGAGAAACAAGGAACCATTGCTGCCAACTGACGGTGGAAAGGTCTCCATGGGGAGTGGAAGTTACTTCCCAGTTTTGCCCCTAGCTGCATGGGGGATTTCTCTATCTGCAGAGGGGAACTAACCCTGCGCCTTCCATGTGGTGACCTGAAATGTCCACAGCAAACACAGAACGTTGAAGCCCAGGCTGGACATCTAATGGTTCTGCTTAAAGCCCTCCTCCATGGCTCTAACTCAAGCACCCAGAAGACAAGAGTTGTGGGAACATGAAAGTTTCCTCCTTGGCCACATTCGGCTCCTTATGATTCTGTCCCTGCACTGTTCATTTTTCATCCCTTTATTTACACAAATCTTCCTTGGGCATCTGCTTTGTGCTACGAACCATCTTAGCAACAAAAGAGACAAAACTGTGATCTTGTAAACTCACATGTAACTGATCACATGTTACAGTATGTGGCACAGAATGACAGTGGCTCCCTAGGTCAGGTATTAAGCTTCTAGAGAAACAGAAAGCAAGTACAGGAAGCAGAGTGTGCAGAGGAGAACATGTTGAAAAGGAGATTGTGGGCCTTGTGGCCATCCTGGGGGAAGGATCCAGGCAGGGAAGGGGTATTCCTCACCTTGCATCTCAAGTTCTTTGAGGGAAAACAGTTCAAAGACACAAGGCAGGCTGGGTATAGGGACCCAAGGTGAAAGTAAGAGGTGTTCTTGGTTGACATTTTCTGGTTCTTTCCCTTTGCTCCACTGAACCCCAGAAAGTTCCCAGGCCTTAGCTTATGGATCCTCTCAGTGAGTCAGCAACAGATGGAAGGGCAGACACCAGGTAGAAGGATGCTCTCCAGGGAGAAGCTACTGCCACCTGTGCTGCCACCTGTGCTTCCACCTGTACTGCCACCTGTACTGTCACCTGTGCTGCTACCTGTACTGCCACCTGTGCTGCCACCTGTACTGCTACTTGTACCTTTCCATGAACAAAACTCAAAAGCAAACCAAAGCACAAAGCCTGCCACCCTAGAGTTCCCTATTTCAATCACTAATGGCTTGATCCCCTTTACAGCAGGGAAACCCTGACATTCAGGGACCACTGCCACTGAATTAGCGAACCCAGGATAACTTAATCTCACGCAGCAAAAGAACAGCACTCCAGTCCATCCCTGATCAATGCTTTTGTGTAATGCAGCCATCATGAATTATTAGAAAATAAATTTAAGGAAACCCCAAGTGTTTTAAAACGGTGCCCGGAAGATGGTTCTGGAAGCTCATTCCCAATTTCCCTGCCTATCTTGTCATGAGCCAGAAACAATTGGGTTGCATCAAGCCTCTGGACCTAGGGCCTTGCTCTGAGAAGTGATGACCCTGGTGATTCTGGACATTTGGTCATAGAAGCCAGGATAAATATCCAAGATCCCAGAAGATGCTAGGGTAGAGGCCTGGGCTGCAATAGGGAGGACATTCAGAGAAGCAGAGCCATGTTATCGAGCCTTATTTAGTCTGCATTCCAACTGCATGAAACTGTAAGACAGTCAGGTGCAGCCATCACCCACAACACAGTGGAGATGGTCAGTTGGGATCACAACACCTTTGGGTCTATGAGTTCATGGTAAATCTACCCCAGCCTTAAACTTGATCTCAGAGAAGCAGTGCGGGGAGGAGCACCCTTCCCTTAAAGCTAGTGACTGTAATTTTCTTTTATACTTGTCAGGTAGAGTTGTCAACACACTCTTTCTCTAATCAAGCCCTCCACCTTCTCAACTCCGAACCAGTAACTGAAAACCAGAAAATGACTATTCTGCTAAGGTACCCAATTGCTTGAGATACACAAAGGCGATGGGGGGAGGGGGGTTGTACATTTCAAAGAAGACCGGGCTAGAGGAGGAAAGTTCACACAGTTCTTCAACCAAAAATAACGCCCATGACTCACACGCTTGCTCTAACAATCCATCAAGCGAGCAGGTGGTGGCTGCTTATAATTTATCAGCGATGCAGAGCGCACTGTTCTGCCTGTTATGGAGAAGGACTCTGTGACCATCAGTTTGGAATAGCACTTCGTGAAGGAAATGTCAGGGAGAATGTGACAAGACCCTCCAGTTTCAGAGGGAAGGGAGACAGGCCCTGGAGAATTCTTCCTTTCCATCCCCAGGGCAGGTGGTGGCCCAGTAGAAAAGCTCCAAAAGGCACACAAAGGAGCCTTTTAAATAGTCAGGTCAAGCTAGAAAAGGCTGACAGGATCTCCTTGATAGCAGGCGTGAGAATGAAATGCAGTGTGCACACTATAGACTCCTCACCCTCAAGCCCCTCTGTCTGGGAGTTAGCCTATTGAAGTTGTGACAGGGGACCAATGAGGGGGCTTAGCCACTGGCGGCGTCTGCCGAGCCTGACAACTGAGTTCAATCCCTGGAACCCAGGTGGGGGAAGGAGATAACTAATTCCCACCACTTGTCCTCTGACACATGTGCACACACTCAAATAAATAAACAAAATATAAGAAGACATTTTCGTTGTGATGGAGGGGGAAGAGAGATCTGATAGAATAAGATGGGGAAGAGGGGGTAGCCAGAAGGTTTGGTGCTCTTCCAGAGGACCAGAACTTTCAACTGCCTATGACACCAGGTCCAGAGGCTCACACAAACCCTCACACACATGCATATTCATGTTGCCCATGAACGCCCTCACACACATGCACATACACAGGTAGGCACGAACATACCATAATATCTAACCTTAGTGGCAAGTAGGGAGAGGTGAGGCTTAGAAGCTATGGGCACTCTCAACTCTGGAGAATCTTTCCTTTAAGAGGGAGAAGTTCAGGTCCCAGGAGAGGGGGGATGGATAATGTATGCTGCGCTGGCTAATTTTTCATGTCAACTTGACACAAGGTGGGTCATCTGGGAAGAAGGAAACTTAATTGAGAAAATGCCTCTATGAACAAGCCTGTGATGCCTTTTATTGACTGATGAATGACGTGGTAGGATCTAACTCACTGTAGGCAGTGTCAGCCCTGGGCTGGTAACCTTGGGTGCTATAAGAAGGCAGGCTAAGCCAGCTAGTAAGTGGCATTCCTCTATGGCCTCTGCATCGGTTACTACCTCCAGGTTCCTGCCCTGGCTTCCCTGGATGATGAACTCAGAAGCTGTAAAGTGAAATAACCCCTTCCCCCCAAAGTTGCTTTTGATCGTGGTGGGTTTTTTGTTTTTTTGTCTTTTGTTTTTTTATCACAGCAATAAAAACTCAAAGACAGACGTATATCTGCTTAGGTACATCTCCACAAGCCAGCTCCTACAGTGAGAAGAGTTTGCCCTGGAAATGTTCTGCACAAGGCAATTGTCTCAACCTCTTGATGGCTCAGATGAATATGCCAGAGAACCAGCACCTCTCAACCAAACCTCTTAGCCACCTTCCGGTAGGAATTCTTACCAGGGAGGCATAGTCTCCCTTAGGTAAGTCCCCTGGAATCTGTTAGATACACATGATCTGAATCATTGAGCCGTGGGAAGGTTAGTCTACATCATAATAAAAAGTGTTAGGGCTTGAGCTGGAGAGATGGCTCAGCCTCAGCAGTTAGGCGTGGGTACTGTCCATCCAGAGGATCCAACTTCAATTCCTGGTACCCATAACCATAACTGCCTGCAACTACAGCTCCAGGAGGAAAAAAATACCTCAGACCCCCACAGGGGCCCACACTCACACACTCACATGCACATAACACACACACACACACACACACACACACACACACACACACATACACACCACTCACATACACATACACTCAACAAATAATAATTTTGTAAAAATGTATTCCCTCAAACAATATATCCTGAACATATCCTCCCCTCCCTCCAGACCTTCCCTTTCCTCCCCTTCTCCCAGCCTCCCCCACCTCCCCTCTCCCCCAGATCTACTGCTCTTCTGTTTCCCTTCAGAAGCAAATGAATATATATAATACATTTTTAAATGACAGAGCTGAGAGGATAAGTCAGTGGGCAAAGGCTGCGCAAGCGTGGAACTTCAATTCCAGCTCCCACAAAAAAAGCCAGTATGGTAAGGCGTGTTTGTAATCCCAGCGTAGGGGAAGCCGAAATAGACAAACCCCTGTAGCTCTCTGGCCAGTCAATCAAGATGATGAGAGAGTGCCAGGTCCCAGGAGAGATCCAGTGCCTAACAACAAGAATGGGTCCCAAGGAACACACCCAAGATTGACCGATGAGCCCCACATGCACATGCACATATGAACACACACACACACACACACACTATATGAGTAAATAAATGATGTATACTAGGAAGCTCTATAACATACCTCTCAATTTGCAGACCCATCGGAATAGGAAGTCAAAAGTAGAATGAAAGTAAAATGAGACAGAAAGAAAAGCAAATCCCTGACTTCCTCAGGAAAGAGGACGAACTGCAGAGCAGCTTTAGAAAGCACTGCCGAGTCCCATCGCACTAGGAAGTTTAAACCCTGGGCCCCACGGATCCATAGCTTCTATAGGGCAAAGTACTAGAGAAAGCAAAACTACATTTAAAAAAAAAAATCCCACCCCACAGTTGATGAGATGTCAGTGTTCTTAAGGCCTATGATTGATGGCAAATTTAATTGCAGTTTTCACTGTGCTGCCTTGGTCCAGTGGCAACTCCTATGTTCACAGTAATTGAGTAAAACTTGATTAGCGAGGGCCCCTGTTCAGAGAGACTGCCAAAGCTATAGCCCCCATTACATGGGCAGGTTTCTTATTTCCAGACACCAACCACTGAGAGCATGTTCCGTGCATAGTCTGGGGCAGCACGAGAACTCAGCAGCCTCCTCCTGCCTCAGTCTCCCCCGCCCTCACAGAGGAGGAATGTCTTTCCAGGCAAATCTATTGAGTGGCTTTTGGGAAGATGCAGTTTAAACCAAGATTTGCCTGGTTTAGGACATTATGGTTTTGTTTCTGCTTGCTAGTTGTTCCCGGGTGTCTCCCAAGTGTTTTAGACTGGGGGAGTCAAGATGGCTAGCTGAGGAGACGGCCTGCAACAAAGAGACTAACAGACTTATACTATATAGAGGTCTCCATGTCTTTATTATTAAACCCCAAGCAGGACCCCCAAAAGCTCCTGAAACTTTGTGGAGTCTGTGAGTCAGGGGCACTCCCATACTCGTTGTCAGATCTGTAGGATCTGTAGATTTGAGGATCTGTAGGATCATCATAGGGAAGATGGAGCCACAGTCACGAGGGGGAGGGCTAGAAACAGCTGGACCTGGGTTGCCGCCTAGCTTCCCTGGTGCGACACTTAAGTCACTCTCTTCAAAGTGTTATAAAAGAACACCTCAAAGCACTCGGAGTCTTTGAAAGAAGTTTTAGGCTCTCCGCATCAAACCAGGAGTAGTGTACAAAGTCATTCTGATTTGTGGGCCCTGGGGACTAAAATGAGCTTGACCAAGACGACTTTGCTACTGAAATAAAAGCCCCCCCCCCCTTTCCTGAACAGGGCCACTCTACACTCCATTTTCCCCAGAGTTGCCATCTCACGCATGTCACTGTATAAATAAGCCATTCCTTTTTAGAGGCAAGAAAGCAAAGACTCCCTAGTGAGCCAAGAGAGATGCCTCCCAGGGTACTTGTGCTTGAAATCAAACAACCAAAGACAAAGATATTAAAGATGTGTTTGACTGTCTGTTCAAGAAGGAGTTTTGTGGGAGAAGGGGTGTGCTGATGTGACCCACAAGAATTTCATCACCTAAAAAGATTAACCCAAGAGCATCTTGATTCCCTTGTCTCCTTCACGGAAAGTGCTTGTTTAGCAAAAGAAAAATATTTAAAGGGTCGTTTGAGATCTTCCCATGATCTCTCCGCACAGTGCAAAGGGGCGCACTGTGTACAGTTCTGCCTGGAGTAATGGGAAGACGTTTTCATTTCAATATCCCACGAGAAGCTATTAGTGCAATCGCTGTTGTCTGGGTTTTTTTCACAGCTTCTTTAACGGGTGATTTGCCGCTGGAAATTGAGTTGTTTGAAAAAGAATTCTGAGGTCCAAAAGGGAGGCATGACAACTATATTCCTAGAACTTACAAGCGTGAAGTTCAAGTCTGTCTTTTAAGGAGATTAAGAAGGAAGGGGGAGGAGAAAGGCCAGACAAAATTATGGTCAGAGGCTAGCGGGCACGAGAAACAAGGCTAACTTATGTAACGGGCACCCAGACCTTGGCACAATTGGCACCATGCTGGAAGTGCCATTTAGGCCATAAAACTCAGCATGTAGACAGCACAACCTGGCAAAACAAAAACAAAGATCTAATCCATCAAAGTTCATGGTTCTGGAAGTCTCCAAATGCACTAACCTTGCTTTTGTGTTTCTGAAGTCTTATTCCTAATACCTGAAGCTCCTCGAGCCAGGTTCAACTCCTATGCTTGAAAATCCACTCAGAAGAAGGTTCAGAGATCTCAAATACCCAGTGTTGGTGCAACCAGCTACTAAAGACTTTCTATGGGCTTAAACTAGTCTTCTCTGGTGAATACTTCCCAACAGCACAGTATAAAAACCTTACTTCCATTTCTGTTTCTCTACCACTGCTTAGTTCTAAACAGTACTTTCAAAATGGGCTAAGACTAACGGTGGTGACCATGGTTTGTTCCTGTTCAAGCAGTCTAAAAATCAAAAACAGAACCAAAACCCTGAACCAAACCATCACATCATAAACAGTCTTCTAGAGTCCAGTGTTGCCCTCTAAACCTGCTGTGTGTCCTGGGAACATCCCAAGAAAATTATAAAAGACCCAGCACTCACCCCACACTCACTGACGACCAGGGATGGCTATTCTTGGTTGTCAGCTTGACTACATCTGGAATTCACTAAAACTCAAGTGGCTGGGGAAACTGATAAGGGATTTTTCTTAATTAAATCATTTCAAGTGAGAAGACCCACCTTTAATTAGGCTCCTTTGAGGGGAAAGGGTCTACCTTTAATCTGGGCCACACTTTCTACACTCATTAGACAGCCTTTGTTGGATTAACTGGACCATAACCTGTAAACCACTGTAATAAATTGCTTATATTTGACTAGCCTTGGATATTATAATTTTGCTACTGCTTGGTAGTGGCTCCCAGAATAACCCCCAAGTGTTTTGATTATAAATTATTGATATATAGAATCATTCTATGAGTTCTGTTCCTCTGGAGAACCCTAACTAATACAGCACACTAGAGGCCTTCCTGTAGAAGTTGTTCAAGAACTTCATGAATATCTTCATTTTGATGAGGAAGCAATGGAGGCTTAGAAGGGTTACTCAGCTTGTCCCAAGCCAGCTAGCCAGCAAGCAGACTATTAGCCGGCCTGGAAGGCATCATCAAAGCTCATGTTTACTACCTTTATGAAAGGTGCATCTCAGGTGAAAGCAGGACTTACACACCTAGGCATGGACACTTGTATGCCCTCTTAGAAAGTACACAGCAGCCCAAGGGCTAAGAATGTGTTGTTTTCTATATAAATATGTGAAGAACCCTCAATCCATGTACAGATCCCAATATGCAGCCTGTGGATGCCAAGGACACACAGGTAGGCCAGAGAGGAACTAAGACTCTATTAAATGGTAAGCAAGGGTTTGTGACAAGCCCATGGGCTTCCTCTACAGTGAGGGCCTGTGGCTTTGGACATGTTTGCAGAGACATCTCTGATTCCCAACAGGGTGAGATAAAGGAGAAGGTATGGTCACAGCATCTCTCTTCCAAGAAATGATCAGGGAAGGTCCTAGTGAGGTCCTTCCAAGTCAGAGATGGCTACTGCAGGCTCAAGGACGACGAGGCAGCAAGAAGCAAAGTGGGCATCTCCTTTTGCAGCGCACACATCTTGGAATCTCCATGCTGCCTCTGTTAACTTGGTGGTCCAGGCTAGTTCAGTGCCATCAGCTCGTGTCAAGTGCATTCATTCTGCAGCTGGGGGGAGGGGGTAAACACTTCTCCTTCTGCCTCATATCTGGGATCAGTACACAACATGGACTCGGAGGCACTGGGTCAGGAGTGTGCCTCACCCACTTCCTGCTCATGCAGGAAACAGTTCAGGAAATGAGCATGACTCCCTCCCATTGCAAACACACGCACTGCCTGGTTTTGGCTACATGGGAAGGGACGGTTCTAAGGGAAGTCACCTTGGAATCAGTGTGAAAAAAAAAAAAAGCAGCTGAATGCTCTTCTCCATTCTGAACAGCCTGACATAAAGTGACTTTAACACTACCAGTCAAAACCATTAACCTGCCCATTAACTAACATGAAACAAAACTTTAAAATATTTTAAAGGAGAAAAGGCCTCTTTTTCCTGATATCAAGACTATTCCCCCAGTACTCAGGCAGAACATACTTTCATGTGTCCCCCAAACACACACAGTTTTCTCTCCTTGCACAATCACTGTCTACCATCCTATACCTAATGACATCGTTTCCTGGCCTAGTCACAGTATCCCCATTAGACTTACTTATACCAAGATACCTTGGGAAGTGAGGGGGCTGACACCAGGACAAGAGGTAAGATCAAGGGGTGGTGACGTTGACAGTACAAGTTCACAAGGTAAAGGGCTTTTCTCTGCCTTTTTTTTTTTATATATATACCCCAGGTCCTTCCTGTCAAAATAAGCACTGGACACATGTTAGGTGCCCACTAAGATCTTCCTGAGACCCAGCAGTCACCACTAACAGCTGGGGTGCAGCTGGGCAGAGTTCATATTCATGTGACTTCTACTTCCTGTATATGTGTAACTTCTTTGTTCTCCTGTGATGGTTTGTATATGCTTGGCTCAGAGAGTGGCAATATTAGAAGGTATGGCCCTGTTGGAGGAAGTGTGTCACTGTGGGGGTGGGCTTGGAGACCTTCCTCCCAGCTACCTGAGGATGTAGTCTGTTTCTGGCTCCCTGTGGCTGAAGCTGTAGAACTCTCGGCTCCTCCGGCACCATGCCTGCTTGGATGCTGCCATGTTCCTGCCTTGATGATAATGGACTGAACCTCTGAACCTGTAAGCCAGCTGCAATTAAATGTTGTCCTTTATAAAACTTGCATTGGTCATGGTGTCTGTTCACAGCAGTAAAACCCTAACTAAGACACCACCATAAATGTCCCCTTCCACCCTGGTCAGATAGCAGTGACCATAACCATAACTTGCCTCACTTGACTGGGCAGGAATTAAACAAGGTCACCCACAGCAGCTGTAACATACTGAAAATGATTGAACGATAAGGTTGCCTATGCTTAGTGTATGTTACTCAAAGATCACTTCAAAAGGAACATAAAGTGGGTGACTGTGACACTATCTACCAGTGCCCATGGCATGGGCACAGTGGGAGCCATCTCGGCTCTGTGGAAAGCCTATCTAACCCTAAAATGAGCCCTGGTTTAATTCTGCCTATACTCTCCCCTGAGACCCAGAGAACTGTCTTATTCTCAAGGCAAAGGATGTAAGGCCCATACATAGTTTCAATGTGGTTAGTGGTTGCATTACCTACTCTGGGGAGAAAACAGGCCACAAAGAAGAAATGATGATAAACAAGAGAGTTGACATGGAGGACAGACCTAGGGCCACTCACACTGTCTTCCTACTTCCAAGGCCAACTATATTTTGCCTCTTGTGAGTACCAGACAATTCTAGGGAGGATCCTATGATCTAGGAACCATTGCTTTGGCCCAACTTACACCAAATGCAACCATAAGGCTTCCAAGAAGGACAGCGTGCCCTCTAGAGGGCTAGGGGCCATGGTGGACAGTTAATATCCTAGAATAGAATGACTTTATTTTAGGGAGGAGGAAAGAGAGAGGGAAGAGAGAGAGAGAGAGAGAGAGAGAGAGAGAGAGAGAGAGAGAGGAGAAGGAGGAGGAGGAAGAGGAGGAAAGGGAGGAGGAAGAAGAAGAAGAAGAAGAAGAAGAGGAGGAGGAGGAGGAGGAGGAGGAGGAGAAGGAGGAGGAGGAGAGGAGGAGGAGGAGGAAGAAGAAAAGGAGAGTAGGATGGAGAGGGGAAGGAAGAAGAAGAGGAAGGGAAGGAAAAGAAGCCTTCAGGAAAGCTCACCTGTGCCAGTCACTGAGGTGAACATTCTCCTTACATTATATCGTCTGTCTCTCATGGACACTTTGTATAGTAGGCATCATATTTATCCCGTTTTATGAAGAGGAATGCTGAGGTACCCAGAGGTGCCTTCTTGAGGCTACACAGTCTGGATCACGTCATTGTGACCTAACAGCCCTTCCGTCCCCGATGACTAATCTAAGCCAATGATCATAATAATGCCCTGGGGTTGGACAAAGAAACGGAGTATGGCCTTGATGGACCAACAACCTAGAGAGAAGGTCTTGAATGTTGGGCATTTTGCCACTCCTGCTCATGGGATACAGAAACAGAAGGAAGCTAATGCTGACCACAAGAGGAAGCCATCCAGACAGTTGCTGCAAGGACATACTTCTTGGGTGAGGTGAGTTTGAACTTCAGATAAATGATGACTTACATTTTAGTATGTGTGTCCCCATCATTGCCTGGAATATACTTTTATCCTAAAAGAGTATTCATTGGCTATCTGATTTCAAGTCGACCTGAGCACCCTACTTTTTTTTTATTTGCTAACCATGCCCCAGAAGAGAGACAGGGATTAACAACCCCAGGAGACTTTGACCACACAGCCCTTGGCTTGCACCATCTCAGAGCATCTGGTTCCACGAGCCCATTGCATCCTTGACCAGCTGCACAGTTCAGAATCCTGTTACTTGCCTGCCCCTCCATATCTCGTGGGGCTAGCAAGTGATTTCTGAGGTTGGCAGGAAGGACGCCCAGCTTAAGCTCCAGCACCAAATTAATTCCCAAAGAGAAGGGAGCTGAGCACCATATTAAAAGCCACAGTGCTCGCGTTTGGCACCTTGAACTTGTATTTTTAGAACCGTAAGGATGCGGCTTGACAGACTTACTGGAATTCATCAGATTCTCCTCAGTAAATGTAAATGTGTCATTATAAAGTCACAGAATGTGAACGCACTTAAAACTGGAAAACTCCTTCATGAATACTAACAAACTCTGAAATCACAGGGAAGATGACTGCCTCCAGCTATCGAAAACACCCAGCAAGCCAAGATTAAGGATTTCAGTTTTTTAAACGGTAATGATAAACTCCCATGTAATTTTGTTTAGAAAAAAACATCAATTAGCCACACAGAAAAATTAGACTTTAGATCAAACACGGAGCATTACAAACTAGTCACATAGAGCAGGGAGGAGTTTAGGAGAGGGAGTAGCATTGGACAGGGGGACATGGACTGCACTGCCTTATGGATAAGAGTTGTGTGTGTGTGTGTGTGTGTGTGTGTGTGTGTGTGTGTGAGAGAGAGAGAGAGAGAGAGAGAGAGAGAGAGAGAGAGAGAGATTATTTACCAGCATCAGAAATCTCAAGATAATGAACCTACGAATTTTATTTGCAATACCTTGTACATTAACAATGAACTGTGTTTGCTGAAACCCATCAGTTACAAACACAGGATGTTGGGGTAACCATCACAGCTGGTTTCTGTGTTCTGGGTTACATATTCCCGTTCTGAAGTCCTGCTCAAGTGAAAAGGCCTGCCGTCCCAGAATGCACCACCATGAACATTACCACCACGAGCATATGAAAACCTCTAATACACAATACAAGGCAATGAAAAAAATGCTGCAAAGTTAAGGGAAGGTCTAAGAAAGCTGTCTTGGGGGAAAGATCACTCTTCCACACACATAGGAGTGAGTTCAAATCCATCCATAAATTAACATATTCAATACATTTACTATTAGCCAGCACTTAAAAAATAATCTTAAAAGGAATTAAATTGAGATAGCCTTTTTACCATCTATCAAATTTAGATGTTCATTTTTATCAATTTAATGCAACAATTTTCCCAAAGTTTCAATAGTATCTGTGTGGAAGAAACAAAGGAAGGTGTGATAAACATTGCTCGGCTTTATCTGAACAATGGGTTCACGGGTTTATCTGAACAAACAGGAAACATTTGAGCAAACAGAAATAAGGCAAACGGGCTGACCCAAGAAGCCCTGAAAATCAAGGCAAAGCCAGATACTCAGAGTCATGGAGGATGGCCGAGGGCCCAGTGGAGTAATCCTGAACTCGGGACAGGGTTGATTGACGAACAGGATTGGCTACTATGCAGAGAGAAGTAAGAAGCAGCGTGAGAGTTTTATAGAAGATGTGTTAAAAGTCTGAAGTGGGAAGGCCTTAGCAGGCCTCCTGCTGCATTAAGGAGCTGCCACTGAACCCTCATCTCCCAGCCTTCCAACGGAATTCCCCACAATCTGGGGATCCAGTCAGCTGCTGTCTCCCCACACCTTGTTGGGCTGTGCTCAGAATCCCTTCTGCCTCATCTGGTCCCTCAGACAACCACATCCTCCATAGTTTAAAACATTCCAGGAAAACTTAAAAAGGAAGTTTGCTCCATACATTTGAGGATTCCCAATTCTTCAAACAGTGTCAAGGTAACAGTCACGTTAGATCTAAAATCTGCCAGATATCGGGAAGAAACCTTACCTGTTTCCTCTTTTCAGGGGGAAGTGATGGATCTCCATCCTACAAGGAAACAAAGACTGTGTCTCACTTTCTAAGAATGAAACTGTGCACCCAAACTCACCACAGAATCCCAACCCTCAGTTGGACCAACTGTGAGTCTAAATTCAGACTTAGCCCCGTCAGCCATGCAGCTAGTAAGGTGAGGAAGGAAGCTCGACGACTCTTTAAAAATAACTACCACTCGAGAGGGGACCCCAGAGAATCAGCTCCAATCAAGACCAAACATGTATTTTCCAAAATGCTGTTTCTAAAAGAGAAACCTAGATGGGTCAAAATTACTTTGAGGCAGAGCATAAATTGAAATAGTATTTCATTTGGTTAAAGTTTTTTGAAATAGAATAAAAGAAATCATGACTCACATGCACACAGACATAAATACACACACACATGCATATATACACATGCACATGTACACACATAAACATCCATTTTGCCTATACATACACACATACATATCTACATTTACACAGGCACACACCTGCACATGTGCACACACACACACACATAAACATGTTGCATGTACACAAATGCATGTATACACACATATCTACAAACACACATTCACACATGTAAAAACATATAAGCACACGTGTACACATATATGCACACACATGTAAACACACATGCATAGGAACACACAAGCAGATAAATGAAAAACATACACATGTGCATACACACAAGCACACATTAAAAACACACATGCCCTAAAGCTGTAGCTTTACTGTGTTATCTGTTCCCAAATAGGGCTGCCTTGTCTGGCTTCAGCGAGAGAGGATACACCTACCCTGGCAGAGACTTGATGCACCAGGGTGGGGAAATATCCAGTGGGGCCCCACCCTCTCAGAGAAGGGGAGGGAGACAGGGGAGTGTCTCTGTGAGGGGAGGACTGGGAGGAAGGGTAGCATTTGATATAAATAAATTAATCAATTTTTAAAAACACACATGCATACACATAAAAACACATGAGCACATATGCATCACATGCATATGTGCACACAACTGTATATTATTTGTTGGCAGAATAATCAAGGGAAGGAAACCTAATTTGCTCAGATAAATAACAGAATTTCCAGTTCTATTAGGCATTTTGACTTATAAAAGTTGAATCTTCCTCCCATTTGTGCCTTTGGGAACATAAACATCTCTTGAGAACAAATATCCATAAATTGAGAACCTTATTGTTGTTGTTATTGGTGTTGTTGTTGTTGTTATTATTATTATTATTATTATTATTATTATTATTATTATTATAGTTTTATAAGACAGGGTTTCTTTATGTAGCCCAAGTTGGCCACAAACTCCCCAATCCTGTTCTAGCCTGTCAGATACTAGGATTTCAGAAATGTCTCACCACACCATGCTAAATAAATAATCTGACATAGACTCTAGTCACATATGCATCTAAGTTACTTCAGTTTGAGGAGAATTTTTATTTCTACTCTAGGACAGCTCAGTGATCCCAGGAAAATGATAAACTATTAACAATAGTGCCTGCACTTAATAGAAACCGGGCACACACCTAGTCCCAAGACTTGTGAAGTGAACCCAGAAGGAACACAAGTTGAAGACCAGTATGAACTACATAATGAGTTCTAGACCAGCCTGGACACACAGCAACAGCATGCTGACAGAGGAGAGGGCTCACATCAGCAGGGGAAAGGGAAGCATCACTGATTCCTTGACTTCTGCCTAACTTACATCCTTGACTGTGACAGATGTGTCCCAACCATGGGGACTACACAAAAAGCCCCAGAAGTGATACAGTGGCTATTCTTGATTGTCAATTTGACTACACCTGGAATTAACTAAAACCCAAATGGCTAAGCACACCTGTGAGGGATATTTTTTAGTTAAATTATTTGAAGTAGAAAGGTCCACTTCTAATCTGGATTCTTGAGGTGAGAGGATCCACCTCTAATTCAGATTTGTTTGTTTGGTTGTTTAGTTGGTTGGTTGGTTGGTTGGTTGGTTGGTTGGTTGGTTGGTTGGTTGGTTGGTTGGTTGTTTGTTTGTTTGTTTGGTTGGTTGGTTGGTTGGTTGGTTTGTTGGTTGGTTGGTTTGTTGGTTGGTTGGTAGGTTGTTTGTTTGGTTGGTTGGTTGGTTGGTTGGTTGGTTGGTTTGGTTTGGTTTCTTGAGAGAGTGTTCCTCTGTACAGCCCTGGCTGTCCTGAAACTCCCTCTGTAAACCAGTCTGGCCTCATACACAGAGAGCCACCTACCTCTGGCTCCCAAGTGCTGGGATTAAAGGCATGCACCACCAGCCAGCTTAATACAGATCTTTGAGGTGGGAAGATCCACCTTTAATGTGGGCCGCACCTTCTGCTGCCTGCCTATACTAAAGACAAGAAAGGAGATCCCTCTTACCAGCAAGTCCATTCCTTCAATGGCGTTAGACCACCTCCTTGGGATTCTAGCATACACTGAAGGTCAGCTGAGACTTCCAGCCTCGTGGACTGAACAACTATTGGATTCTTGGATCTTCCCTCGGTAGACAGCCATTGTTGGACTAGCTAGACCACAGCCTGTGAGCCATTCTAATAAATCCCGTGTGTGTGTGTGTGTGTGTGTGTGTGTGTGTGTGTGTGTGTGTGCGTGCGTGCGATGCACGTGTGTGTGTGTGTGTGTGTGTGTGTGTGTGTATTCAGTCCTCTAGAACCCCCTGACTAATATAGGTGACTTCAGTCTGTGTACAAGGCCTAGGAAGCCATCATGGAATAAAGAAATGTTTTAGACAGCTTGGTCACACGCTATCCAGCAGAACTCTGTAGCAAAACAGAACAGCAGCCACCATGGGAGCTCTCAACCCTCATCACCCAGCAGCTATCCACCGCCTGTGGGGTCTGAGCTCATGGAACGCGACAGGACAATGAGGAACTGAGTTTTCCATATCAATAAATCAATAGTAAAACAACCACAGTAAACATATGTGGTCATGAGCACCTCCACAGGTACCAGATCTAGCATCCTGGAAGTACATACATGTAGAGCAAACAGGTGGCAAATACATCTCTACCTTTAACTTTTGTTTTCTTTCATGTTTGTTGGCTCGTTCACTAGTCTGAGACAGGTTCTTAAGCCTCTTACCCACTATGTAGCCAAGGAAGGCCTTGAAGTCCTGATTCCCCTGCCTCCATGTCCTAAATGCTCGCTAGGGTTATAGGCATAGACTTGGCTACAGCAAACAGTTGGAAGGGGTTACTTTCTAAGAGAGCATGTCCAAATGCCACCACGGTGTCACTTACAATCAGCTCTCGATACTTCTTCTTCAGGGACTGATGTTGTTCTCGCAGCTGATTGGCCATGAGCTTGTACTGGTCCCTCTCCTGCTGGCAGGTGTCCAGCTCCTTGGAGAGGATCAGTAGAGCCTCCTTCTTGCTCTCCAGCTTCCGTTTACACACCAGGTACTGCAGGACAAACAGCCACTGGTTAGAAATGGCAGGTGGCCTTCTACACTCCCCAAGTGCCCTGTGCCCCACACACTCGCCTTATTTATGGTTGGGGATCACACGCTACACTTCCGAGGGACTCTAGGCTTGCCTGACACATGGTTCTCAAAAGACAAAACCAAACCTTACCTGTCTTTGAGCTTTCACAAACTGGGACAGATACAACAATTCATTTGCAAGTGAGTTCAAAAGCAGAACTGTAAACCGGCAAGGTGGCTCAGTAGGTTAAAGCACTTGCTATAAAACCCTGATGACCTGAGTCACCTAGGCCCATAATGCAATGAGAGAACCAATTCCCAGCTTCATCCTCTGACTTCTACACAAATGCTGTGGCAGACACACACCATACACATGATGAATTACATATGTGGATAAATACATTTGGATCCCAAACTTATCTAATATGACAGACAGATAGATAGATAGATAGATAGATAGATAGATAGATAGATAGATAGATAGGATCACATAAAATTTTATTAAAATTTTACAAAGTGATACACATAAAGATATTTAATAAAAAATTATAAATATTGATAGGTATGAGCTCTCCTTAGTAATTTCTTTTCCTCAAGTTTTAAAACTTTTTCTATGCTCTTCTGCTTCTTACTAAATTCTCAAGGATAAGTCCATACACTATTGATCACAAAAATACCCCCCAAATATTATGAAAATCATTTAATTGAGCCATAAATCACTTCACTCGATCATTCCCGCCCATGAAACTCAGCAGCCTTTTTCCCCTGGAGAATTTCTTCACCGGCTATACTGTAAAACCTCTGATCTGTACTGATCTGTAAAACCTCTTCTCGGGTCAAACACAGACACCCATCCATCACCAGAGACCGATTTTAGAAGCTAAGTATTTTTGCCATACTCTGAATTCTCCCCCATAACAGCCAGGTCTGTGGCTGGGACCCCTGCCTTCAAGCAATAGTATTTCTGAATCTCTACTTCTCCCTCCTGCCCTGCACCAGGACTGAAGCTCAGCCAAGAGTCCCACCGTAGTAGCCCATGTGAGCCCCAAGAAGATTCTACTTTTGCTGGATATATCACACCGCCTGGCATTCTTCACGTATGTGAAATGTGGCACTAAATACCTTTTGAATTTTCCCCATAAAAGACCAAATTCAGAGCATTCATGAAAACAATTTATAGTTTCATTATACACCCTGACACGAGCGCTTTGTCATTGTGGACATTCACACAAAGCAGAGAGAGAACGGGCTCTCCCGTACCGTTTGAGCCAATGCTCTTTATAGACAAAAGGCATTACTCATAGATAGTGCTTGCTGAGAACCGACTTTGTTAAGTTCAATTTCAAATAAATGAAAGGGGGTAAAAAGAGAGTCTTGTGCATTAGCGCATTTTTTTTCCTTAAAATAAAAAAAAAAGAAAAAGTAATTGCTTAGTTTCAAAAACAAAGGGGGAAGAAAAGCCGCTCTGAGGCAGATTTGCGTTCTGAGAGAAGACACTTCACCTTGGTGGAATTCTATTCCCCACAGTAACAAGATTGGAATCGTGCCTAAAAACGCTTTGGATTTTGAGACTGACTTTGTCTGCAGGATGGCAAAATGGTTCTGTCGACACAGTGATTTCTCGAGAGTCAAGTCCCCAACAAGTAAATATCGGAGGTGAGCGGCTTGAAACCCTAAACTGCGGTCTCCTGAGGGAGGCATTGAGATTTCACAGGGGAAAGCATCATTACACACCACTTAACCCATCTGCCCTTCTCTCAGCTTTCCCCACAGTCAGCAGCCCCCGTCACCGGGGCTTTGGGTGTGGATGGCAATAAGATTGCATTTATGGGATTCATACCTGAGGCCCCAAAGACATCCAATGGGGAAGAAAGTCTCAATTGTATCAAAATACTCACTGAGTAAACTTGTACAGAACACCCATCTCATGAAGGGGGCCGTAAAGGCTACCTCCAACTAGAAAAGCAGGGATTCGGGTACCCTGCCCTTGAACGATCCAAAAGAAAAGGCATTTCTCTCCAAGGCATGCTCCAGGTTATAAGCAATGAAAGGCAGTAGAAAACTCTGGCTTCAGGCTCTATGGAACCTGGGAGAAGCCAGACACGGAAGCCTTGATCAGCCACAGTGGCTCTGAGTTTGAGAAGCAGAGTTCTACAGTTTGCCCCTAAGCACATGGGAGAGGTGACAGTTATAAACTCTATCACAAAGAGCTAGGCTAGGAGAACATCACAGAATGGGGGGCCGAGAGCTGGACAGTGAGGAGGAGCAATGTAAAGTGCTGAGGTGGCCACCACACTCATGAACTCCCCTCTGCTAAGGTTACCTGCATAAGCTCTGGCCAACAAAACATCATCAACATTCTAGCAGACAGCACTAACTGGACTCAATGGTTTACAAAAAAAGAGGACATGTTGGGGAGGGTTTGGGGGAGGGGATGGGTGACAGAGGATTTGAGGTAGATGGAATTATATTACAAAATATATAGTATATATACACATATGTATAATATATATGGTATATATTTCTATATTATAATATATTGTGTATTTTATAATATATTATATTAATCATAATTATTTATCATTATTATATTAATTATAATATGGAAAATTATATGCAATATATATGTATCTAAAGAAAACAGAGACATTCTTACAGAAACTGAAGCCACACTGAGAAAAGGGCGGGCCTAGAAAGTGACCACTCAGCCGTCTGTCCTTTCTTATGCTCGCTCTGATTGTCAAGAACTTTAGCTCATGTCATTGTTTTTATCAGCAGGATAAACCTTAGGCTGAGGTCTTATAAAACAGCCCAAAGTGAATCTGAGCACAGGGCTAGCAGAGTGAAGACTTGTCTTAGCATTTGCATCCACCGGTAACACTGAGGATCCAGAAACAGAATGTTGGTGGTTCTAAGATGTGCAGGTTTAATTGATATGGGAAGACCCAGGGGATCCTGGTGGGTGTACATGGAGAGTGAAGACTGAATAGAAGTGTGCAAGCATTCATTGTTCTCTTTTCCTGACTGTAGAGACAAAGTGAGCTGCTTCAAGCTCCTGCTGCCTTGATTTCCCCGCTATGATGAACTACAAGCTAAAATTGACCCTTTCTCCTCTAAGTTGCTTTTTTCAGAGTACTTTATCACAGCAACAGAAGAGAAACTAAGCCAGTCATCTTGTCTGATTTTCCTGTCCTTTCTGTACTGTGACTTGGCCTTGAGCTATACTTGGTCTTAAAGAATGGTGACTTTTTAGCATCTCCCCTGTGACAGGGAGTGGGGGGATTGGGGTGTGAATAGAAACTTCCCACGGAGGGACAATGCAGGATGTAGTCATGGTGGAAATCCTGGCAGAGGAGCCAGCATGCCAGCGCTCCAGTCTTAGCTTTGCTATTCCTAGCTATGTGATCAGCCAGCTAACCACTCAAGCCTCCCTGTCTACCAAATGGAGATGGAGACCGTGCCTTCACGGGGTTGGCATGAGAGTGTAAAAAGCTAGCATTTGTAAGACATCTAATGCATTAGTTGTAATTGCTGTGACTTCCACTCAATCCCTCTGGCTGAGACAAGTGGAGAGAGCTTGGAAGTGAAGGTGCTCCCGGGAGGAGGGGTGACACACCACATGGAGCCTGCAAGTCTGGGAGAGGGGCTTTCTGAGGTGAGGGGTTGGGGGGCAGAGTGGAGTCTATGATAGGCACTAGGAAGAGCACAGAGCTCACAGTAGGGAAGTAAAGGTATGGGGGCTTCCTAACCGGGGTTGAACGATGAGTGCCGAGCATGGGGCTGGCGAGGGGTAGTGCTTGGGGTGAAAGTGGAGAGACAGATGAGGCCTAGGGAATGCACAGAGGCTGAGCAGTTCAGCCTCTCTTCTCCCAGGAGTGAGGATCCCAGGGTCTCTAACCAGGGGATGCTCATTCAGAGTCTTCTCATCGGGAAAAATATTATCCTGCCATCAGAGGGGGTAAGTCACATCAACATGGGCACAATTTGCCATGCAGCCCACAGTGGGAGGAAAAGGCAATGGGGCTTGGGACACAACGTCATTGCTCTCTGCAATGTGAGCTCCCCCAGAAGGCTTCCAGAAAACACTCTGACTGCTGTTTCTTAATGTGGCCTGTCCTCACCTTGTCTAAGACAATATGGTTAGACAGGCACTCCCGAGACCATCAGACACAAGACACACATCAATTTAGCATCAGCCACAGAGTCTGAGATGGGGATCATATCAGTGGGTCCACGAGTCATGTGACCTCCCCACCACACTGCAAAGGCTGTGAGCAGGACAAACCCAGGAAAACACTCCACTCTCTGGCCGCTTGGGTGGAGCCAAGGAATCCACCTTCAATCTCTTATTCCCTCACTGTTGATCTTCAGTCAAGTAATAACTCTGTTGTCCAAGTTCACAGTTGGAATAGGGACAGTGGATTTTTCCCTTTCCAATTTCAGGAAAGGAGGTATTCAATTTATTTTTAAGAAAAAAAAAAAGAGGAGCAAATGCATTGTTTGATTGTTTGGTTGTGTTTTGTTTGTTTGCTTTTTAATGTTTGCCATGTGTCTAGCATTGCTAGAAGTAATAAGGACTTTATTTGATTGTAATAGCAACAGCACCCACCACTGTGGTGAGCTCACTGTCTTCCATTCTTTGCTGAGTGCCGTATTGGAAGCACTCTATTTGTTCCCTGTGGTGGGTCTCTGCAATAGACAGTGGGGTTGGCCCCTTATTCAGAGATTCGGACTTTGAGCCCAACGAGGTCAGTTATCTAACAATCTCAAAGGCAGGAGGTGGCAGAGTTGCACTGTTGTCTGTACAAAGAAATCAGGATGCTTTGGTGGGAAGTAACAGTAAGCACTCTGACATAGGAATATACCGGAAGACTATTGGCAATATAGACTTGGCTACTGGAGAGACTTGGACTAGAGGGAGGAGAAGAGGGAGGGATCTGCAGACACTGAGGGCAAGGCCCAGAATACCTACGACCAAGTACCACTGCAGCAGAATTTTGGTTGGAAACTGCCCAAGAGGTGAGCTGAGTCCCAGTGTTTCAATCTTTGTGATTGAGTGGTATCTTCAGGGCCCTTGTCCACAGTCTTGGGGTAGACAGATGGGTCAGTGACAATAGTCTCTAAGTAAAGGAGCTATGAGAAATAGAAAGGAATGCTGGGATTGAAAAAATGGCCAACTCGAGGAGGATTCATTTTAGTTCTTCTTTCCGAACCTTGCAAAGGTTCTGGAACCTTCGCGTGTGGCTCATGAATAGCGTTTGAAAAATAAATGGTGGGTATTTGCTATCAATCCCTTTTATTGTCATTGCCTCTGAGCTGCTTCCATCAGGTGCAGAAACACGTGTCCCCCGATGACAGTTGTGAGCTGTCAGGACTCCCGAAGCTGCAGGTAGTTACATCCCTACCGGCTAGAGAAAGGAAAGTGCCACACACCAAGGAGTCTAGGCAACCCAGGAAATGCGCATGGAATGAACTCCATAAAATACGCCCCGTTTCTGGCATGTATACTAGATATCGTGAAATATTTTTATTATCCACTCAAAAATAGATTTCTTTTGAATTGCATTTCAATTACTTTTTTGAAGCTGAGCCTGTAACTCATGGGTGATGTTAATTCACACCCACAAGTGAAGGTAGTTGGGTCCTCATCACCTCAAGAACCCCATCCCACAGTGCGGGCTGTTGAGCGCCTTTTATCTGCCCATTTCCTGTTATCTGCAATAAAGCAAATCATAATTGCTACAAGGAAGACCATAATAATTAAACGACTATCTGACATACTACATTAGGATTTGGACAGCTTTATGACTGGCTAACTGCCGCCGAGAGAGGAGGTAGCTCCGTGTCAGGGGAGTATGTCTGCCAAGTGACCCTTTCTACCGAATAGTGACTCGTGGTCCTTAGTGACTTTTAGTGAAGAAATCAAGCTGGCTTTCCTCGCTGTGTGAGGGCGTACCTGCTACCCCACGAAGGCATCAAAGAGAGGGGGTGGCACACACAGCCCAGGGTCATGAGCAGGAAGAGCCCAGGACTTTGTTCTCTGCAAGACTCATCCTGCTTAGAGGCACCTCCTCACCTAGACCTGGAGTTTGGATATTAAATGTCCCTCAAGGGCCCACGTACCAAAGGATTCCTTCCTGTCATGGTAATATTAGAAGGCTGTGGATCCTTTAAGAGGCAGGGCCTTGTGAGCTGTCTTGGGTCATGGGAGCATGCTGTTTGAAGGGGGATGGTGGGGAACAAGACTCTCTCCTCTCTCTTTTGAGTCCTGGCCATGAGGTGAGTAGCTTTGTTCCAACGCACACTCCTCACCATCATGGGCTGCCTCCTCCTAAAGCTCAGAAGCCATGGTGCCGACGGCCCACAGATGCCAGTCAGGAAAACTTTCTCTTCATAATTCCCTCGGGTGTTTGCTACAGTAATGGATTCCCTCGGGTGTTTGCTACAGTGATGGAGAGCTGGCAACACTGAGTTATCCTCTGCCTAAGTTCTGTCCTTAGTGCTCTCTCTCTCTCCTGCCCCCTCCCCTCCAGCAACCCCTCCTTCCTACCCAACTAGAAGCACCGAGTAAACAGCACTCAATAATCAGCCCACCCCCTTCAACTCCGATGGGCCACCTCTTCGTTCCAAACAGCTGCTTGGCTCTGCCCTGTGATGTCTGGAAGCCTCTTACCATAGCCTCTTCTGCATTCCCTACCTGACGACTTCAATCCTGGATCCTTTCCTTCCACCACGTGGGACCCAGGGATGTGGATCAGATCCTCAGGCTTCATGGCACCGTTACCCACAGAGCATCTTGATGGCTCTCCTACCATTCTTAAAAACCCCTCTGAATGTTAAAGCGCCTGTCACACCACAGCCCCTCAGTATTTGGCCATAGCCTGCTTCTGACTTGACTGCCTTCCTTGTTCCCATTAAAGCCTCCTGCTATTACTCACCCCCACCCAACACACAGACACACACACACACACACACACAGACACAGACACAGACACACACACACACACACACACACACACACACACACACACACACACACACACATCTGAGTTTATCCAGTGGTAGGGAAAGCATCCTGCCCTGAAAGCCTCTTAAGCTCCAAGAAGAGGAGGAGTGGCTCCTGGTGGCTGTAGAGCAGTCTGAATGCACCTCAATAGGAGAGAAAGTATGTGTACATGCGTGTGTGTGTGTGTGTGTGTGTGTGTGTGTGTGTGTGTGTGTGTGTATGTGTGTGTGTGCCCGTGCCACACATATGCATTCTGTGACACAACACCTGCCCCCTTACCTACTCTATGCCTTTGGCCTCTCTGCAGCCAGGCCTTTCACATAAACTATTGCATCCCCAAAGGCAAGCACAGGCTCTCGCCCACAGTGAGAGTCGAGAACATAATAAATGAGATATAACCTGTCGAGATGTACCTCCAGTCCCCAGTGAGTAAGTGAATGTACACACACATTGATATATAAATCTATGCATTTAGTGTTAGTTTACATATTTTAGCAAGACAGTCGTCGATTTGATGTTCTGCCTAAATCTCTACCAGGTATGTCCATCCTTGGATCACAGACCACATGCAGCCAAACATGACTATGAATGTTGCCCAATACAAAATCATAAACATGATTTTATGGGAATTATTTTGGTTTGTACCGTGATTGTTCGGTTCAGAAAGGTAAAACTCGTAGATGACAACATCATATTTGCAAAGTCAAAGGGCCAGGGGGAAATGTAGAGTTCCACAAGCAACAGCTTACATGTGGACAAAGTGTGAGAGAGTCCCTACAGTCATCAAAGTGGGATTTGTGCTCTGAACTTTGAGCACATAACACAGTGCTCCCCTTAATTCGGGGCATACTGTCCCTTCCCCATTCTATCCTGCAGATTTGCCAAATGGGCTCTCAATCCCTTAGAGAGACACAAATGTGTCCTTAACTTCTTAATGAAATGATTGGGCGTTTAGCGTAAAAAGCCATGTTGGCAGCCAGTGTCCCGCATTTAGTTCAAATCTCTCCCTGTTCCTCCCTCAAGCTTTAAGTGCAAGCTTTTCCTTCCCACTCTGCCCATCTTTCATGGGCATACCTCCCAGAACACAGACCCTCTACTATGATGGTGCTCTCCTCTGAAACTTTTAGCTAACAACAATCCAGCGTTCCTAAGTCGCTGGCTTAGTGATTCTAATGGCATCCTGGAAGATGACTTTTTTTATGATCCATCTTCTTCAGGCTCACCCTCCCATTTCTCCCTCCTTGGGATTACTTTCGACAGGCAAACTTTGATTATTTGAATCCCGCAGGGGATGTGCTGGAATTTAAGTTAAGTGAGATTTCAGGTAATTGGAAGAGTTTATAACGTGAACGGCAGTAGCTGGGGGGTATGTGAAATTCCCCGACAGTCTTGCTTAACTGGAGTGGTGACTAACGAGATGTACCTGCATATCTGTTTCAATCCATTTCTTACCGCTTCTCTCCCCTCCCACCATCTAAGACACCACGCTTCCTCTCATGCTCCCCACTCCCTGCCTCCTTCGGGCCTGTAAAAGCTGAGTAGGAACGCCAGGGAAGAAGGCTGCTCTTTCTGCTGCTGGCCACAGAGAGCCAGGGCATCCCTCTTCCTTTGCTGAACAGAGCACGTTTTTCTCAAACTAACCGCTTCCCTAGACTGATGCTACTGCCACCACTGTAAGGATAATCCGACCTTGCCTGAGGCCGAGATGTCGCCTGCCAGTGGGGTGTGCAGCTCCAGTTTATTACAGAGATCAAATGCTCCAGAGACAGCGCTGCCATCACTCGGGCAGCCAGCAGAGGCTCTCCCATCCCCAGCCAGGTTGCTGGGTGGGGATCTGGAGCCATCTGGACTTGAGGACAGCCTGTGCGTAGGCCCTCACATGTCTATTTACCTACTATATTACACATCAGTCACGCACAGGCTGAAGGAGGGCATGTTCTGGCTATCGTCTCCACATAGGAGAGAGGTTCAGCTCAGCTCTTCAGGGCCGAGCAGCATCAAAAAGGCAGCAGAAGCTGGGGCACGTGTTAGTCAGGCTGACTTCAAAAGCTGGGGAACTACAGCGGCTCAGCTTTCCCCGGAATGAGAAAGATCATAAAAATGGCCCCGGGCCACTGGTGGTGGTGTGTCTGTAATGCCAGCGAGTGGAAAGCTGAGGAGGACGCCTTTTAATAAGAACTTGAGCCACATAGAAGACTATCTTTTCAGACAGCATTGGAGGGCTAGAATCAAGCTCACTGGTAGAGTATATGCCTAGCAAATAAATAAATAACCACAGACAGACAGACAGACAGACACACACACACACACATACATACATACATACATACATACATACATCCACACATACATACATACACACACACATACATACACATACATACATACATACATACATACATACATACATACATACATACATACATACATAGAAATAGATAGGTGTAAAAGGTCTTAACCTGCTGCTGGCAGGGCTAAAATGCCCCTTTGAAGAATCTAACAGCTCCTAACTTCTCAGACAGACTCCCAACAGGACAAGCCAGAGGGGACCCAGGGCTATGTTTTCTGCTTCAGGGAGGAAGTCTCTACTTCCTGAGAGAGCTGAGATACGGTCCCTTCAGGACTCCATCTGCCTCCCAGGCAGCTGTTGACAAAGGGAAGTCAGGATGAACTAATGTGAAGGCATCATTTTTGCTGCCAAGTTGGATTCTGGGGTTTGGAGAACACCATGTGGGTTTCATGGCTATCCACTACCCAAAAAAACACAAGGAGCTACTCTCAATCCAATCCAGTGCTTGAGTTTCTTTCCCTCCTGTACATAATATATATGGCCTTTATCAGTCTGGAGTCCGGTACCCACCTATAACATAGCTCCTTAAACATCGTTGATCAACATCTATCCCCTCTACAGAAGAAAGGGGAGGGGATACAAAGGGTTTGTTTTGAAGGAACCCAGAATACCAGCAAACTATTTCAGCTTGCCAGGGCAAAAGTAAGATGATAATGCAGACTTAGCCCCTGGCTTCTGGGCTACACCATCCTGCCTCTCTCACAGAAAGGTTGCAAGGAATCCATTAAACAGCTCACCTAGAATAAAGCATTGAAACTCTAACGCCACCAACCATTTTCCTTTGATAGTACTGGGGATCCAGCTGCTAAACAGGCAAAGGGTGCGTTAGCACCTGAGTCACATCCACGACTCCCGATAGTACCCATTCTCTCACCACAGTAATCAAGAGAATTGCATCTGAACCACCAAAAGAAAAGAAACAGTCTCCCTCCTCAGGTTTGACAGCAAACCCCACCTTTCTGTATCCTGCTGGGCTGAACAGTCCCGTGCGTGGACCAGAGCACTGGAGGCAGAGCCTGGGTGGAAGCCCCACCCCCAATCCCGCTCTCATCCACTCCTACTGGTGCCAGGTGCATATCCTCTAAAGCAAGGAGGTGCTCCATCGCAGTCTGCCCTACATGTGGGCACCCGCAGCCTCGAGATCCTTCAAATCAACCATGCAAATCCTTACCGCTTTAATTACCCAAGTAAGTAGAGCTCTCGCCACCATCTGCCAGGATTCCAACCAATCGTGATCATTACAGTCGTTTTCTCTGGATGAGAACCTCATAGACATTACTAAAGGGCCACTTGGGCCCTGAATTTCCGCCTGCAGGATGAAGGTGTCCCCAGCCGCAGCCCGAGGCGGGGAGCTGTTTGCTCCCTCGCTCTGCGCTCCACTCAGCTCTTCCAGAGCATTGCTAATTTGCTCTCCCGCCTCATCTTCACCGTGCTTATTTTCTTTCCACCATCTCCAGGCATGACTGATTAGGGAGAAATTTTCCTCAACAAGAGCTGTCAGTTCAGAACCAGCCCACAGCAAAAATTCAGGTGGAGACTCATTCTGGGATGCGGGGTGGGGATTCAAACCGCTGGAGTTTTCAGGGGACAAGCTGAAGTGTAGAGAGTTGTTACAGGGGAGTCCATTTCTCTGGCTGCATGCACACGGATTGCTTATGTTAACAAAGGGTCCCCGTGGGTGACCGGAGACTTTGGCTTTTCAGGAAGATGGAAAATGCTCACTGGCTACAAATCACCAGTGGAACTCACACCAGCACTAGGCACAGTTTTGTTTCCCACCACAGTCTGTTTGTCCCCCACCATCACCACCTCAGTCATTGCCATTCATCAAGATAGCATTTGGACAGCAGTGCAGCACGTATAGATAGTCTGAAGACCTGACACTTACCAAAAGCATTCCTGACACAGCATTCGGATGTCACTGAGGCAGGTAACATCCACATTTCTCTATCAGTAAAGAAACCCAACATTATCAGGATCAGCACAGGTAGAAATAGCAAAATAAACTGCTGATTCAGTAACCAGCTGGCCTTATCTAAAGGAGATGAAAGGAAGAGGTAGAGGGACCCCAGTGGGCATAGCTGTGGTAAATAACAAGTTAGGCCCTGGACTTGAGGGTCACATGCCCCTGGATACCAATCCCCCATTCTTCAACCTTAGCCAAATGATCTTGGCAAGGAAATGGTGTCTCTTGCTGATCCTAAGGTCTTCCATCTATAAAATGGAGACCATGATTGCATATGGCTGTAAGAGATTAAATAAGATTATAAAAACTGCTGCTTAGCCTGGAATCTGACATCTGGCCATTTACTAAGAGGTGGTCCTCTCTTGTCATTCTTCTGCCAACTCCTCCTTCCCCTTCACTTCCCCCTCCTCCTCACGTATTTCACTTTCATTTGTGTTTATATGTATGTGTCTGTGTGTTTCTATGTGCTTGTGTGTGCAGGTGCCCTCAAAGGCCAGAAGAGGGTGGGTCCCCAGGAGTTGGAGTTACAGATTGTTGTAAGCCACCAGTGTGGTTGTGGGAACTGAAATCTGGTCCTCAGAAAGAGCATTAAGTGCTCTGGACAGCTGAGCCAGCTCTGCAGTCCCTCCTACCAGGACCAGTGACTAACCATCAGAACTGGTTGCTGTCCACACTGTAGCAAGGCACAAAGATGATTTTAAACGAGTGCTTGACCTAGAACTATTACAGCCATGACAGACAGGGCTCTCAGTGCTGTACTCCTGGGCACTCATGTGGCCTTCACAGTGAGGACCTATGAACTAGACATGGTGCTTGGCCCATAAGTAGGAAGCAACAAGATAGAAGCAGAATTGTTCTCTGGAATTTCCTGGACACTTTTCTCTTTGTGTTCTCCTCCTTCCTGCAGCATACTGGTCCATCAAATGGACAGCCTGCAAGCCACCTCACCGATGCTAACTGAACTTGAGGAGAAAGGCAGTAACACCTTCCTGAGGTATGCAGTGCAGAGATCAGGCGGCCGGGGTGGGAGTGACAAGTGAGGAACTGAGTCCCCCCCTAAAAGTCTGTGTCACTGCTGACAGCTGACATTGGCTATCCATGACACAAAAGTGTGTGAATATTCCAGTGAGTTTAAGTGGAAGATTTCCGTCTGGTACCTAATGCAAAAGGGGAAGAGATGGCTCAGCATTTAAAAGTGCTTGCAGCTCCTCCAGAAGAGCCATGTTTAGTTCCCTGCACCCACACTGGGCAACTCAAAACCATCTGCTACTCCAACTCCGGGGGATCTGACGCTCTATTCTGGCATCTCTGCAAATACAAGAGGCATACATAGAGAGAGACAGTCAAACGTACACATAAATAAAAGTGAAATAAATTAAAAGCATATTTTCTCCACTTAAAAACTCAGTATAGTAGGCTACCTGGCTCACCCCCTCATTTTTTTATTAATTTATTTACTTATGCAGTTTACATCCTGACCACAGACACTCTTCTTCCTGCCCCCCATAGCCCCTCCTTCACGCCCCCTCTCCACCATCAGCCTATCCTGGCACATCAAGTCACTGCAGGACTAGGTATGCCCAGTTAGGGAACGGGACACCTCATTTTCACTGGTATATTTATTCACACATTTCCTGAGGCTCAGGCAGAGTTGGAAAAGCCTGGGGTTCAAATCCCAGCTCCTGCATTACACACACATACCCGTCTGCCCACTCAGCCCTCAGTTACTGACAGCTGTGGATGAGTCACAGGCTCACGGCGACTGCAGCTATCTCTCAAGACTACATGAGTGACAGAACATGGGAGGGGCATGGGCTACCATGGATGCCTCTTCTCTCTCAGAGATTTCTCTTTTATGTTTTAAAAGAAATTTTTGTTTGTTCATTTTTAAATTACTTTATGTGTTTACCTTACTCGAATTTCTTTCTTACAGAAAGAATTCCCATTTCTTTCTCTGTACCCCTTGCTGGTCTGGTGCTCAAGGAGGCTAGAAGAGGGCATTGACTCCCTTAGAACTGGAGTTATAGATGGTTGTGAGCCACCATGCATGTACTAGAAATTGAACCCAGATCCTCTGGAAGAGCAGCAAGTCCCCTTAACCTCTAGCCACTATTCTAGCTCCCTCTTCTAGAATTTCCTAAGAAAAAAGGTAAGAATTGGGAAGTGCAAGCATTCTAGAACTTGCTCCCCTATAAATACCGGCATGTGTCTATTGTGCTATCAGTGAGGTTACTTCAGCTGCGGTTAGTCATGCGCCTCTGTGGGAAAGCATGTTTGCCACACGCAGCTTATCCTTGTGATTGCACACTTTACTCAGGTGACTCTTCTTAACCCTCAGCATATAAACTGACTGATGCTCTGGATAAAGTCGCATATTGCATGAGGCTTTAGTCTGCCTCACATTTTTAGGCCTCCCTCTCCTAGGTTCACACTGCCAAATAGAGTGGTTGACACTTGGCTACGTGGTTGCATACATGTGTAAACAATGCATTCTTCTTTCCACCTAAAATGCAGGCTTACACTGCCTGCAGGGTAGTCTTCGCATAGATACAAAATTAAGACGGCATCTACTACAGACTCATTTTGTAGAAATGATAACATAAGAAATGAGAGATCACACATATATTAACGGCAGTCAAGTCTGGGTAAACTAAAGATTTTTTCCCACTTCTTAAACATATCCATATTTGCTAAATTTGAAACGTACAGAAAATTTGTATTACTCAATATTAAAGTTAAAAACCCATTGTTACCTATGCTATTTATCATACCTATATAATAACTTTAGCCACTTACTTTTCTTTTCAATTTCTTCCTCTTTCAAAAATCTAGGCCATCATGGCCAAGCCTTCCATGCTGCCTGAGGATACTCTGCCTGGCCAGGGAGAGACAAGCTCAAGGTGGGGAAGTAAACCTTGAGTATTATTGGGTCATCTGGTATACCTGCTTCCAGCCCATACCAATAGAGAAGGTGTTTTGATGCCCTCTTTAGGATAGAGTCACAACTACAGGGCTTCTAACCCCAGTGCTACTTTTTCTAGTCTATGTGTAGTTCAGGCAGGAATCTTGAGCCAAAACAAAATCCTGCTTTTTAGCCCAAGTTTTGGAGTTTAGTCCTAAGTGAGATTGGAGCTAATATGAGGAACAATATTTTTCAGAGGTCCGAAAGTGAGGATAGAGGGGCTTGAGCACAAGGCTTCTAGCACAAGCTAGATGGGTTTGATGGGAAACCATGTGATTTGAAGTGGACATCTCTGCTCCTAGTTCTTGCTGAGTAACCACAAAACAGGTACTCAGAATTCCCATTTCTTTCTCTGTAAAGTGACGCCTGCTCAGTCTAACCACCAAGGTGGTTATGGGGAGAATGCCCTTTGGGATTGTGCACCCTGACTTTGGGGAAAATACTTAGAATATAGTTAGTGCTTTTTAATAATAGATGAAGAAAAATAGGTGTAAGGAATTATTCTGTTACTATTGTGCATGATGAGATGATGACCACACTGACGGAACACATTGTGTGACTGGGGCTAAAGAGGCATCGCAGTAGTTAGGAGCACTTGCCACTTTTCTAGAGGACCCAAGTTCAATCTCCAGTATTCATATCAGGTGGCTCATGTATAACACTAGTTCCAGCGACTCTGAAATCTTCTTCTAGCCTCCACAACTGTGTGTGTGTGTGTGTGTGTGTGTGTGTGTGTGTATGCATGTGTGCCCCCAACCCCAACCCCCACACATAAACAGAAAAGAGAAAATAAAATAAGTATTTTTCAAAAACAGAAATTGTGGAACTTCACTGCAGAAGAGTCAAGCCTAAGTGGTAGATGATCTTTGGGGAAAGTTAATTCTAGTCAAGAGCAGAAGAAAGCCTGGTGACCACTCAGGGGCAGGTTGGATATAACTCTTTATAACCAAATGATTTTCCACCCACAGCCTCTGCCTGCCTTTTTCCAGCAGTATCTCTATATAGTAAAATTCCAGTATGGAAAGAATGAAGGGAAAGAAATGGGAGGAAGGAAGTGAGGTCTAGTAAACTCATAAATCCGAGAGCTTATTAAAAGGCGATTTGACTTACTGCCTCTGGGAGATCACAATCTATAGTTTGAAAGTCAGAAGCTCTGTGGGATAAAAATGGATAGAAGAAAAAGACTTAGAGGGAAAAAAACCTCAGACAATCATGTTGTTCTCATAAAAAATATGATGTCCTTATTTTGATTCAGTAGTTTTTCAATTCAAGTGTTAACGACAAACCATTCAGATTGTCATCTCTTCTGAATTTGCTCATGGTAGAGCAGGCACTAAGAGGGACCCAGTGGAGAATGAGCAATGAATCAGCCTTGTCCTCACCTGAAAAACTCCAGGCTGAAGTCAAGGCCAGAACAAGCCCAACCTCTGAGGGGAAAGTTGCCCCAGGGACAGTTAGTCAAGGGTGAATTTGCCTAATGGATGCTTTGGGATGGCAGGCAGGAAGATACCATTAGCAGTGGCACAAGACACTGATGGCTGAGCCTTGAAATTCAAATAGTGATAAAGAAGTATACAAGAGTTCTGGGCAGAATTCTGGGCCTGTGGAAAGGTCAGGTGTAGGGAACCAATCTTTACAAAGAACCAGAAGTGGTTCTGTTCGCCAGAAGTACTAGATGTGTGAAAAGAGAAACAATATAAAGTTGGTCCATTTGGTTTAGATGAAAGTAAGAACTGCCTTAAATGGCAGCAAAGTTTAGGCCAAAGTGAGAGCCAATCAGGAGTTGTGGAGACTCTCTGAGCAAGGAAAAGTCACATGCAGAATTCTTATGAGTACTTGAGCTGGCAGTCATGGCTGAGATAGAAAAAGTGGAAGAAATTTGGGTGCAGGAGGTCTGATGTCATGTCTAAAACAGTCCTGTTAGGAGGTTATTGCTAATTCTCTGTGAACAAGCACCATGCCTTTTTCCTAAGCACTAAACTTGACTTCACTCAGCAAAGCGGGAAATCAGAGTGGTTGACAGATGTATGCAAGACCAGAAGGGGGTTAATGTGGAGTGGGGCAGAATGGTGTGGGCCTATGATGAGATCCTTCTCAGGAACAATGAAGGAGGCGTGAGGCTGGAGGTTAAGAGGCTCTTAGAAGAACTAGAAGTTGCCTGGACTAGACAGAGCAGTCAGCAAGCACACTGCAAGGTCTTGAAATGCTGTAAAGGAAGAAAAAAAAGGTTACAGGCTGACCCCAGCATACATATCAAGCTGGAGCCAATTATAAAGCAAATTGGAGTGGCTAGAAAAGGGGAGTCCCCCACCCTACCCAACCACCTCCAATATTGCCTTCATCGTGGATTTACAGATGGCAGAGCAAGCAGGCACGTCAATCTGTGCCCCATCAGCATGAATTTTCAATGGCATCGCGTTGACAGCTGCAGCTGACACATCACCTCCGTTTGCAGAGGCATCCCTGATGCCCTGAGGAAGGATTTTCCTACAGCCTGGCAATGCTAAGCTCTCTATAAGGGAATGGGGCTTGAAAACACACTTTCATACGCATTTTCACTTGGTCTTCTTTTCTGAGAGGTACCAGGCAGATAGGGTCCTCCTCTTTACAAAAGTCTAGAGAAAATAATGCATCCAAGACACAAGGAGATTTACCCAAGTCTGGGGACCAACCAAGCAGCAGACCTTGAGGACTTAGATGAGCATGGCAGTGTCAAATAGGAAACCAGCCAGGATGGTGGGGATGCACCAGAGCCATTTGGACAGAGAATGGGTGGAAGGTAAACTCAGATGATGGAAAGTACACTTAAGCAAGGCTCAGGCACAGGGACAGATGGCCTCCTGCGTCTGTCTAGCCCTTGTCCCTGTCAGCCTTTGTCTCCATCAGCCATGCCTGGCAGACAAGTCATCTCCAAAGGCAGTTTCCTCTGCTCAGTTGCCAGATCACTCCACTCCATCATTCACCTCCAGAGTGAAGGCTACACTTACCACCCTGGTACCTTCTCTACTACCAGCAGGGTACTTGAAGTCTGAGTGTCCCCACCTAAAGACAGATGAGCTGAGATCTCACCGGCAAAGCCTTTGGTCTGCTAGCTCAGCACTTTCTCTGTCCCTGCTTCCTCTGCCTAGAACACCCTCCCTCCGTATTCCCACAGGACAGGTTAATACTATGAACTTGACAGGATCTAGAATCATCTGGATAACAACAGTCAGGACTGCTTAGCATAGGTTAGCCTCTGGGCATGCCTTTGAGGGATAACCTAGAGTATCTTAACTAAGGTAGAAAGACCCACCCAGAAGGAGGCCAGCACCATTCCCTGTGTTAGAGCCCCAAAATGCATAAGAAGGGAGAGCTAGCTGAACAGGGGGGTTCATGTTTCCTAACTGCAGGTACAATGTAACCAGCTGCTTCCAGCTCCAGCCTCTTTGACTTCCCCGTGTGATAGGCTCTACCCTGGAACTGTGAGTGGAAAGAGACACTTCTATCCATCCTCCCTTCCTCCCTTTTCTTTTTAAGTTCCTTTTGTCAGCGTATTTTATATAGAATCAGGAAAACAACCAAACCACCTCACATGCTGAAATTCTGCCCATCCTTCCTGCCCTAGTGGTCACCCCCGCCTAGAACCTTCTTCCTTCCTCTGCTAAATTGTCCTCTCCCCCTGCCTCCCAACAAGACACTTGTCACAATGCATATCATGGTAAGAAGCTCATCCTTGGACCTCACCAGTGGACACCCCAAGGGCATCTTTGCCACAGAAGAGGCTTTGCACCAGAGCATGCCCAATAGTGCACTGAAGGATGACCTTTACCTGTGACCCAGCCTGGCCCACTAACACTGTGGGGGGACCTCCATGCCTTTGCACCAACCATTCCCACAAAGTTTAATGGGGTGGGGGGTGGCATCCAACACTGCTGAGCTCTATGTACAACTAATCAAAGTGTGGGTCAGTAGGTGGACAGGGCCATCCACTTTTATTTTCCGTAAATGAGGATAAAATCAAACAGGTCTAAAATGGGTCAATCCTGTCAGCTTGTGTTCCTAGGTAGTGTCAGCATTCTAAAACTGTCTACTGGCTCTCTGTAAGCTCACCTGCCCTATCTCTCACGAATCTTGCAGGAGCTTGCACACATACACAGGAATGTTCCACTCTCTCTCAGGCTGCAGGCCAGTGCTGATGGAATAGCACTTCCAGGTGAGATGCATGAGGAAGGAAGAGAAGAGCTGGCTTTAAGCTCAATGATCACGATGATTTTTAAAGGGCATCTTAGTCACTGTATTATTGCTGTCAGCGACACCATGACCAAGGAAACTCTTATAAAAGAAAGCATTTAACTGGGGGCTTGCTTACAGTTTCAGAGGGTTAGTCCATCATCATCATGGCGGCATGCAGGCAGGTACTGGAATAGTAGCTGAGAACTATATCCTGACCCATAGACAGAGAAAGCAAGAAAGAGGGAGAGAGAGCAAGAGCAAGAGCAAGACAGACAGACAGACAGACACACACACACACACATACACACACACACACACACACACACACACAAGGGGTGGGGAGAAACGGGAGGAGAAAGGGAGAGGAGGGAGGGGAGGGGGAGAAGGAGAAGGAGAAAGGGGAAGGGGAAGTGAGATTTTGAAACTTCAAAGCTCTGATGACACAGTCCTCCAATAAGGCCACTCCTCTTAATCCTTTTCAAATAGTGCCAACCCCTGGTGACTAGGCATTCAAATAAATGAACCTATGGCAATTCTTATTCAAACCACCACAGGAAAGATCGACTTTTCAGCCCAGTGAGGAAAAACTGAGAAGGGCTCTGACCAAGGTGGAGGACATAAGAGCTTTACCCCAGTGAGGTCAGGGTGTAAGGAGGAGGGAGCCAGGATGTATGCAGGATCTATTTGGTTGAAGCAGCCAATTTATGAAGCTAGCACCAGAAAATGGGGAGCCCCTGAAGGTTTCCAAGTAAGAACATTAATAAAACCTGCTTCTTGTTTTGTTTTTAAAGTAGCTTAACTGGTAATTTGTATAGAATATAGATTGAAGAAGATCTAATATCCAAGCAAAATTAGAATGTCTATTGCAGTAAAATAGATAATAGAAACAGTAGATTAAATGGGTGACATGAAAAGGGGAAAATCAACCAAAGGTGTGTCGATCAGCCATTCATTACCATAACAAAATGCCTGACACGAACAACTTAAAAGAAAGAAAGGTTCTTGGTTTCAGTGTACGGTTGGCTGGGCCCATTACTTTTAAGCATGTGTCAAGGTAGAAGCATCATACAAGAGGAATATGGTACAGTGAGTGCCTCACCTCAGAGCAGCCGGAAGCAGAGGAGAAAGAAGAAAACTCTGGGGCCAGACCCTCCCTTCCAGTGCATCCCTCAAGCGGCTTACTTCCTCCAAGTGAGCCCCTCTTCCTAGTTTTCATCACTTGTCAATAACACATGAAATTATAAACCTATCCATGCACTAATTCATTCATTGATTAGGTCAGAACCTTCATGATCCTATCTCCTCCCAATGATGTCATCCACCAGCTGTGGAATCAAACTTTTGTCACCTGAATCTTGGGTAAGGGATAATTCTTATCCAAACCATTATAGTTTGTGTTCTCTGGGAATCATCTAGATCCAACATGTTGTACCATTTTGTCTGAGGTCCCCAAAATAGGAACAGACCCTCTACTAGGCCAAACACTTGCCATGAGACACCCAAAGTGGCAATTTCTTCCAAATTGAAACATTCCTTCCTGGAGAGAAGTAAGAAGCTGAGGAAAATTCACAAGGCTTGGAGAACCTCAGAAAGTCTAGAAGATCCGAGAAAGGCTCAAGATCTAAAATGCCAAGCCTTAGAGGTTCCTCTCTGCAGTTTATACGCAGTGAGCAATTGCTAAGGAAGAGGAAAGTTTTGAGTGGAGTGGCCAGCAAGATGGACAGGGAACTCAGTGGCCATGAGGTTTATAAGCTGTCATCAGGCTGGGTGGGCTTTTGGGTAAAACAGCTGATTTGAGGTCACCCACACTCCTGTAAATAGCCCCGGTAACCCCATGATATGACCAAGCTAGAGTGGAATCTTTTCTCTGGTCTATCAGCAGTGCCCTAGGTAGATAACTAGATAATTGTTCAAGTCTCCCCAGAGCATGGTCATGCAACAGGCATGTGTGATTGATGTGACTGATGGGAAAGAGGCTGTGTGTACGAAACATCATTTACTCTGGTCATTTTCATTCAGAGACTAGCCACCGTCCTCTTCCAATCTTCAGCCCATGTGTTTTCTTCAGTGTGAAACTCAGTTAATTTCTTAACATAATAGAAGTAAGAAATTGTCAAATTTAGAAGTACATATGTGAATTTCTCCGCATAGGAGAGAACATGAATCCTATTAGTTAAAAATAGCAGTTGCACTCAATCCCCCCTTCATGTGCTAATTTTAATAAACTTACTCTGAAATTAGCCTGCCACTACAAAGATAGCTGCTCGTCAGAAGCATTCCCAGGGAGCACTCTGCTCTCCTCACAAGAGTTCAAGCACTCCCAGCAAGCTGAACAATGCAGAGATCAAAATAGAGCTCGCACTCTCTCCTTACCAAGCCCTTTTGCCCCCACCTCCTGTCGTCCCCATTCCCATGATGCCCAAGCCACCCATCAAGGCCATCATTCCACTCCATCTGCCCCATCCAGCTGCTGTGACTCCTGCAGGGGTCTCCCTTTGAAATGTTTCTCAGCACCGTTGTCTTCAATGCCCACTAATTCTACATTTCCTTAGCTCTTCACTCTTTAGAGCACTGACTCGGTCATATAGTCTATACTTCCCACTATACTTCTCCACAATGGACAAGTCTGGTCCTCAGTATAAGGTTACAAACTAAAACTTTAGAGTTACTTATGCCCAAGAGGTAAAGCTTTGGGCATCCAGTAGAGAGATAAAGAACTACAGAATAATTGGGACTCGTTGTTGTAATATACAAATTACATTGGTAAATTGCTGTGTTCTGTTCAAGCGCACCGAGAAGCTGAGTCTAGAAAAGGGTATACACAGAGAGACACAGACACAAGCATGGGCACATGCGCATGCACACTCACAAGCGTGTTTATACCAAGGGTCTTCTGAAACCCTCTGTCCTAGGTCTGACTTGCTCGCACCTCTGTATTGGAGAGAAGGGAAATCAGCAAAAAGCTAAACTATCACGTGCTTGTGAACGGATAGAAAGTAAAGCTATCTCCAAGTGTGGTTACCAGTGTTTACCCCATAGAATGAGGCAGCCTGCTGTTCAGCTGTGGAAAGTTCATCTCTGAGGAGGATGAAGAGAACCTACCCCCTGAGACTCTTGATTGGGAATCCCAGCCAGCCGACTGGACAGCTCCCCCAGTCTACCCTCACAGCTGTTTACTGATGTCACCTCCATCTGCTGCTCTTTCATCTTTTACTTGGAGGCCTAGCTGATGGGACACTCTGCTTGGCCTGGGACCCTGGAGGGCAAACTGAGGGCCTCAGAGAGATTTGCCTGTTTTATTTTCTGCTGACTATTTGTAAGGTCCCGATGTGATGGTGTCCTCTTCGTTCTCTCAGCTGTCTTATTCCAGTTGAGTCTGCTAAGTGTTGCAAACTCCTGACTTAATATTTTATTGTCTACCTGTAACTTCCCTCTACCTGCTAATTGCTATTTGTTCTTTTACTTACTGTATGCGTAATGAAGTCACCCATTCAAAACCAGAGCTCTTTGGCTATCGTAGACCTTTCTCTAGACCATATAAAACAACTGAGAATAGTACTGTTGGCAGACAAGGTCAGATCAGTGGTGGCTCACCCTCCCCTGTCTCTCCCTGATTCCTGGGAGTCACTATGTTGTTTATACATCCCCACTGCCTGGCACCGTGACCTGCAGACGATTGAAGCTCTGTGACAAGTTCAATGGAAACAAACCTCTCCCAAGTACTTTTCATCACTTGGACTTTAGCTGAACAAACATTTGGTGCCCCTGTGCTCTGACTACATTGGCGCATACCCTGCTGTCTGGCCTCTGAATCCATTTGTTCTACCCGATCTACCACTGACCTACCCTGTCTACTAACTACAGTGCATGCTATCCCCACACCAAGTAGCTTCTGCCCCTCCTTGGAATGTTTCCTCTCAGAGGAACCATCTCAGGCCCATCTCTGCTCATGATAGCCTTTGCCCTCTTTAACTAAAAACAGTAGTTCTCAACCTGTAGGTCGTGATCCCTTTGGGAATCTAATGACCTTTTCATAGGGGTCACCTAAGACCATTAGAAAACATGGATATTTATATTACATTCACAGCAGAGGCAAAATTACAATTATGAAGTAGCAATGAAAATAATTTTATGGTTGGGGGTCACCACAACATGAAGAACTGTATTAAAGTGTCACAACATTAGGAAGGCTGAGCTAGAGGGAAGGGACCCAGTTCACATTCCACTTCCTCTAAGTCTGCTCCTGTGCCTAGATAATATACTATTGTGCATTGTCCTTTTATGAAATAAAAAGCAGCTAATGGGAGAAAATGCTTCAAGAGATTAGTAGGATAGGCTGTCTTCCCTTGTCACCTCCATTTCCTGTAGTCACTGCCCTGGTTCTCCCTGCACGTGTCTGTCTCATTTTAAGAGGCCAGACATTCTGCCTTTCTGTCCCAGAAAAGGGAAGTCCAGCAAAACCCAGGCAACAAAGCGATGGTGGTTTCCATTTTGAATGCCTTAGCCTCATGATGTCATAGCATAAATGGCTCCCCAGTAACTCCCTCTACCAAGACCTCCCAGAGATAAGAAAGTATATCCTGCATCAAGGGTAGGGCAGAATCCGACTGCAAAGGAGGACTTGGTCCTTAGTCTCCTAGAAGGGATGCTGAGCCCAGCTTGATGAGTGTTGGGGGAGAGGGAGTGATGCCTAGGGAAGGAACATGAATGGCTCCTTTAGATACAAACCTCTTGAGTTGAAGAACTACAAAGATACAGAGTAAGGCTGTCAATAGCAATGGCTGTCCTGAATATCCACTGCCTCCTCTTTAAAAGAAATATATTTACTGTAGTATTTTCATATAATTTGCCTAGGGAAACCCGCCTTTCTAAAGTCTGAAGTTCTATAAACTTTAATAAACTTACAGTCACCCCCAATATGACTACTCTATAATCAAGATAAAGGATACATCCATCAAACCAGAAAGTTCCCCAAAGTTCCTCTTTCACATCACTACAAAGCTCTGGTAAACCATAAGGGTTTTCTATCTCTTTACTTTTGGCTTTTCAAAGACTTCTTTATTCTTTGGTCTAATATCCATCACTGGGTGGATATTGATGCCCCAACAATCAACTGTACACACTAAACAAGTATGGGGATTTATATGTCAAAGAAACCTTAATAAAAGTGTGTTTAGAGAACATACGAAGGGCTAGAAAGCTGGATAAAGAAGTGGATAAGAGCACTTGCTGCCCACACATGAGGTCCTGATTTCAGACCCTCAGTATTCACATAGATAGGCAGCTGTTGGTGTGGTACATGCTTGTAGCCCAGCACTAATCCCAGCAAAAGTGGGGAGAAGCCAGGAAGATCTCTGTGGCTTGTTGGCTACCAGGCTAGTTCTAGGGAGAGTAAGAGCCCCTGTCTCAGGAGAATGAGGCAGATAGTAATAGAGCAGGACATTGGATATCCACTGCTGGGCTCTGTGCATGCACAAGTGTGCATGCACACACTCACACACACACACACACACACACACACACACACACTGACATAGACAAACAAACACTCATATCATACACATACACTATCAGAGACACTGACATAGACAGATACACACACACAGATATCACACATATACATACACATCATACATGCATACACTTACACATAGACATTGACATAAAGACACTGACATAGACAGACAGACAGACACTGACGTAGACAGACAGACAGACACTGACATAGACAGACACTGACATAGATAGACAGACACTGACATAGACAGACAGACAGACACTGACATAGACAGACAGACAGACACTGACATAGACAGACAGACACAGTCTGCCCCCCCCCTCTCTCTCTCTCCCCAGAAGTGACTGCCAAGGTCTATTCCTTCCAGACTTCTGCTGGCTCTGCATCCTGCTAGTTCTTTATTAGTTTGTTTGCCGTTTTCCATTCTAACAGGAGTGTTGTCATTTCTCCCCGTGGCTTCAATTTCCATTTCCCCAGTGACTGATGGTGCTGAACACCTGTGCAGGTGCTTGCCATCCCTATCTCTTCCTCAGAGTAGCATCTACTTAACTTTGCCCATTTGGAAAATTAGATAGCTTATTTTCTTATTGAGTTATAAGAATTGTTTATATATCCTGGATATGAGATATGTATTCTGCACATACTATTTCCCAATCCATGGCATGTTTTGCATTTATCAAGCAAGTCTTTCATAGGCAAATGACTTCTAATTTTGATAAAATTCAATTTATCTACCTCTTTTCTTTGATGATTTTTCTTTCCGTGTACATGGAGACTCTCATCTTTTAGTAGATCCTTCAAATACAGGTTGGGTTTATCTAGCTAATGGTTATATTTTCTTTCTATCCTTTCAGTCATATTGGTCATATGACAACACTCAAAGGAGTGGCTTGTGACCCGAAGTGAAACAAGAAACTCTCCATCCATCCCTCAGGCAAGTAAAGCCCCTGCTCTGGATACCTCCCTCTTTCCCCTTCCTATGGGCTAGGATATAAAAGTAGCAGCATCCAGGTCCAACCACCCAGTTGATGGCCATGCCCTCAATTATAGTAGAGCACGAAGATGGAGGGAGCCGGATTCACAGAGCAGAGCATAGGCCCTGGGCCACAGCACAGTAACATGGGTGCCTATCTTATTTAAAATGTTACATTTAGAGAGTAGGTAACTTGAATTTTTAACAGACACACCCTGGCTAGATGGCTCAGTGGTTAAGAGCACTGACTCTTCTTCCAGAAGAACAGGATTCAATTCCCAGCACCCACATGACAGCTCACAACTGTCTGTAACTCCAAGATCTGACACCCTCACACAGAATACATGCAGGCAAAACACCAATGTACATATGATAAAAACAAGTATATTTTTAAAAAAAAAAAAAAGATACACCCAAGATACACCCATTTTCCTTAGGAAGTGAAGTTCCTTAGATCCGAGTTTTGCATTCATCAAAGCTAAGGTCCTAGAGTTTATGCTCATTTGTCTAAATTTGCCTTCCAAGCACAAGGTTCAGTACAAGCAGGCATTAGTGTGTTTTTATCTTCACAAAACCTAAGGTACCCAAGCATGGTAGTGTAACTTTTAATCCCAACCCTCAGAAAGCAGATCAGCCTGGTTTATATACAGAGTTCCAGAATAAACTCAAAAAGAAAAAAAAAAAGTGAGCATTTTTATTGTCCTCTTAAGGGTGAGGGAAAGAAAACAAGGAGGCTCATGGGAGCTTCATGGCAGCTCTTCCTGTCTTTGCTTAGTTCCCAGTTTTATTTGGGAATTATTTTTATCCCTGTTCTCAGTCTACGGAGCCCTAGCAGGTCAATGTGCACAAATCCAGGTCTAAAACCATCAGATCACAACGTTGCTAAGCAATCCCTATTGGAAAAGAGGGTGACCTCCCAAGGGGTTTGACAGCCAGGCATAATGGCTCATGTCTATAATCCCAATGCTGACGGGAAGCAAGAGGATCACCATGAGCTCAAGGGAGGAAGAAAAGAAGACAGGAAGACAGACAGGCAGACAGACAGGAAGATAGACAGACTGAAGACGGAGGGGGGGTGGGGGGGACAGAGGGGAGGAGAAGAGAGACAGAGACAGAGAGAAGAAATTAAAGGTGTTCATAGTGTCCGAGGCTTTTATGGGACACTAGACAAGTGTCTTCACTTCCTTTCTGGACTTGAACTTGAGAATATAGAAGGCTAACTGAATCTAGAAAAAAGCAGGCTCGAATATGGGGAGGCGGGTAATCCTTGGTGTGCCAAATCCAACAGTGCAAAAAATCACGCCCAATCAGAGCGACTGGGCATGTTAGGTAGGGCTGACCATAACACTACCATACACCAAGTGTGGCAAACCAACTCTCTCATAGTCCTGGAGGATAGAAAGCCAAACCAAAGTGTCAACAGATCTGTTCATTGGAAGCGAAGTTCCATTTTTGCCTTGACTAGATTCCAGGGGCAGCTGACAAGCCTTGGTGTTCCTTCACTTGATGCTAACTCCAAATTCTGCTTCGGTCACTAGTTGGCCATCTTTCTCCTGTGTCTTCAAGAGTCCAAGCAGTCAGAACACATCTTGACTTTCCTACATTTCTAAGGACCCTACTTTAGAATAAAGTCACACTAAAGTCACACTATATAGGGATAGAGTAAACATACACTCTGGGCACACAGTTTAATTCATAGCATCAGTTGATAAAATTACTTCTGAGTCTTAGCCATTTTAACACTCAGGGTTTTGATCATTTGCACCAAGCAAGAGGTAGAGCCATGGCTTGTGTTTAAGCATCTGAATATCTTCAGAGTCTAAGTCAACACTAAAACTAAACACTGGGTCTTCAGATCAGCTAACCACGTTCCTGAACTCTACACTGGCTTTGAGTTTTTCAAAACCAAAGCACTGTGGCTTGGAGCTGAGACAGAGGGTTAAGTGCCTGCCTCACAACCACTGTATATAACATGCCCAAATGAACCAATTTCAGTCAGTGATTAGGCTAAGAGATGACTGTCAACTTGACTGCGTTGAGAATTACTGAGAGGGTTTGCAGGAATACTGCTGTGGGCATATCTGTTTAGGCATTTCCAGGGAAGAATAATGGAAGGGAGAAAACTCACCCCGAATCTGGGCAGAACCATGCCATACCAGGGGCGCTGGACTAATGAATGGGAAAAGGAGGAGAAAACCAGCAAGAGAGCTGAATTCACCACTCTGTTTCGCCATGTCTTCCTCGACCCAATGGTCTGAACCATCTGAAAGCATGAGCCAGAATAAACCCTTCCTCCTTTAAGTTATCTTTGTCTCACTAGCCACAGAGACAGAAAAGTAATTAACACAAGTCACGGATTGTGTGTGTGGCTGCTTTCGTGGTTTCTCTACAACTGAACACTCACCTCGTGTGGCAACGAGAGGCCATTTGCACATCCCCAGACATTGAATGTCCAGCTTTGAGCATCGGCCATGAATCTTTCACACGTAGAGTGTCTATAGCAGGGCTGTCACCCCCGGTTACCCTAGAGATGAGGAAACGGCCCGATCTCTATAGGCTCACTTTAAATGAAAACCATGTCCGAACCAGTGGAGAAAACCAACTGAAAGACAGCAGGGCTCCAGGCAGGAAGGGAAATGGTGGCCTAGGTGGGACTGAAATCCAAACCTCTGCAGAAAGAGATGGTACTCCTTTACAAAGCTCATTTGGCCCTGGTCCAAGTTGCTTCCTCTAGCTCCTCAAAACACTTGGCAATGCCGCTAGCCATGGTTCACTGCGTTTAAGCTGACTAGCTACCAGGCCCAGTGCACACACAGAGAACCCTACTACCTAAAAACGTGGATAGGTACTTCTGAGCAGCTGGAATTTCAAGAAAGGCAGACTAGGGGTCGAATCTCTCAGCACACACTTCTCAGCACTTTCCAGCAGTAGGTGGATTTGTTCCCCGTGGCTGATGTGACAAATGGACACCAGCTAAGGCTTAAAAACAGAACCAAAACTGCATTCTCCTGGTCAGGGAAAGCAGAATTCCCAGTGGGCACGCGACAGCTTGTGCTGCACTACTCTAGTCTCTGGTAGTTTTCATAAGTTTTTTTCTCTGTGTGTCTGTCTCCCTATAACCTTCCCTGTGTCTCTGTCTCAAGCCTTTCTCTCCCTTCTGTGAAGAGACGCTAGACATTAGATTAAGTGCCCACCCTAAATGTAAGATGGTCTCATTGCAAGATTCTCCACCTCACAATCTGTACAAAGACCCTACCTCCAAGTAAAAACACATGAACAGTTATGAAGAGCCAAAACGCAGTCATATCTGTGGGCATTTGAGGAGCAGAATTCCATTCGCTGCAATACATTGAAGACCCAGAAACTTGCCCTTTTATGAGCGTCCAGAATAACTCTGCTCTTCAGGCCTCGTTTTGAGAAAGCTGAGCCATTTGCCTCTGATACAAAGGTGGACTAAACATGGCCCCCTGCCTAGGAAGGCATGCCGTTTATGAGAGCTGCAGATAGATCACACAAAGCACTGCCCAGACAGACCAGGACTCAAGTCGTGCTTCCTCCACTTTCAAGCCGTGAGGCTTAGAAGTACTTCCTTGCCCCGCCTGAGCCCCGACCCCCATCCTGCTTGAGAAGTGATTCCTATATAAATGAATGAGGCTCAACAGCTGAGGAAACCATGGTTTTCTGTACAGTAACTGACATGAAGGGCGCAGTCAAGAGACAGGCATGAGTACCAAAGGCAGAAAGCAAATTCTGCTCATGCTCACACGGTAGGGGTCTTTCATATACATCTACGAAACAACAAATTCCATTCTTTTTATAGCACGTAGCCCGTGATAGCTAGGAATGTATACAAAATTATGAACTTAAGACATAAAAATTGTATGTATTTTTATAGTACGATTGCATGGCTCTTGTACGTTATAATATCAACAAGTCTTTGGATGGATGGGACAACTTTTAAAAGACCCATTTTAGGATCTGTGGGCTTATTTAGCAAACATTTATTAATTACTTCTGTGTAGGGAGCTCAAAGTATAGGCTTTGGAGAGCCAATTAAAAAGCCCAGGCTGGCTAGGATACCGCTCCCATGCAACGTGGGCAGTCCGAGAAAACACCTGCCCTGGGAGACACCCTGGAGGGACACCTGGTACAATTCAGCTCTGATTACAGTCCTTTCCTCAAGACGTTTCTTATTGTTTATTGAGTGACTTTCTTCCCAGACTACACCAGTAAACTTCCTGTGTGTTTTGAAGGCAGGACGTGTGAAGTGTCTTCAGAATCGGTGACCACTGAATTCTAAGCACAGAACAGTGTAAGTAACTTCTTGTTTACTGTCTATTCGTTTAGGGGGAGACAGGGTCTTATGCAGAGCTTAGAACTCACTGTGTAGCAGAAGACAGCCTTGGACTCCTGATCCTCCTGCCTCTACCTCTACCGAGTGCTGGGATCACAGGTGTGCATCCCCGTGGCGAGCTAATGTGCTTGATTGGTAATAACCAATCCCAACACAGATCTACTGGAACAAGAATATTGTACCTTCCATGTCAGAACCCAGTACTGGACTTCCACGGAGACCCCGCCCCCATCATCTTTTCCTACTGTGGATGATTCTGGATGGGCCCAGACATGAGATTCCCAGTGGATCTATTCCTTGACATAAAGCTGTATTACAGATAAGACAGCCTGACAGAGAAGGTGGAGCTGGTCATGGGCAGAGATACAGGGATCATCCTTTCCGGTGCTAGACCAACGCTTAAAGGAACTAAACTAAGTGGCCCTAAGTGGTGGAGTTCATTGCTCTACACACACTGGGTGTTAAGTGGCTAGATAACTGGAGGAACCATCCACACAGCTGAGGGAGGTGAATGGGAGCTTGCTAGGGGAAGAAAGACATCACCATCGCTCTCACCTGGAAAACAAACTCTGGGTGAATTCGGGGGTCGGGGGGGCGGCGGTGACCTAAGAGTCTGAAAGCTCCCTTCTGGTCCAGTCGATGGGGAGGGCGTGGTGTTGTCATTATCCACAGGTCAAATCACCTCTGTACCTGTGTCACTTTCCTTGGAGAAATGAATGGCTTCACTACCTCACACACACACTGTAGGTGCAGGAAACGAGCTGAGTGAATGGACGCCAAACTCCTTCACCCAAACCGCTGCTCCAAGTCATATCACCTGCCCAGTTGTTACCCAAGGGCCCGGATGGTCCCTCAGGCGTCACCTTTTCAGCACCAGGAATCGTCCAATCGCCTGCTTCCAAAACAGTGGTGACTAGGCAGGCAGGTGGGGCTTGGCTCTTTCCCCTCCCGGATCCCAGGGCTTCTCAGTCTCACCAATCCTAGGCCAAACACTGGCGAGCGAAAGGCCCCTCCCCAAAGCCTGGCACCAGATGGTGCGGGAGATCGCGGCGCCCCCGCAGGCCTGAAAGTGCGGGATGGACCGTGCACCTGCAGGTCCTGCTGCGGCCACCTGCTACCCGGCCTCGCGGGGCTTGGGAACCCGCTGCAGCCGCTCCGGAGGCCGACCCGGAGCCCCGGCCTCACCTCGCTCACCAGCCCCTGCCAGTCGCTCTCGGTCCGATCGCCGTCCATGTCCCCTCCGGCTTGCGCGAACAGGCTGCACGGACGCCTCCCTTCTCCTCCTCCGGCTCTTGTCGCCGCCGCCGCCACCCCGACCCCGCGCAGCCCAGAGAGGGCCGGGCACCTCCGAGCCTTCGCGCCGCCGCCTCCCGCGACCGCCCGCGCCGCTGCCTCCACGTCAGCCTCCGCGGAGGAAAGGGAGGAGGAGCCGGGCCCCAACCACTGCCCTACAGTGACTCGGGGCAGGCGCCAGCCGCGACACCCTGGGGACCCCAGGCCACCAGCTGTGTCTCCTAGAGAAGGGAGCCTGCTTGTGAGCCTTCACACAACCCCAGACTCTAGCATTCCCAGGCCTACGGTGAGGGAGGGAGGCTGGCGAACAGGTGGGTGTCACCCCCACACTGAGAAGCCAAACTCCCCTAACCAGCCATCCCCTGTCAGGTCAGGACCCTACCTTTGGAATTGAAGCTCCACCAAGGAAGGGCCTCTCTTTTCCCTGAGTAAGCATTGGAACAACCTTGGCAGGCAGTAGATGCTCTACACATTTTGGTTGAGCATATGAATGAAACCCTCCACGTTGTACACTTACTCTGATTTTTAAAGTGACCAACATTTCTTTTTAAGTATCTGATGTCATAATAGAACGCAAGTACAAAACTAGGAAATAAAACTTTAGATTCTGAATAGGGCCAAAAAGCTTGATGGTGGGACTGAAGATTGTGCTATTCAGGGTTCTAGGTGGAAAGACTGTAAGAGAGAGATAGTGGATGACTTCAAGGAAACATTTTGCAAGCACAGCAGGGCTCCTATGGACTCTCAAAACCCATACAAGCCCAAGTCAGACACAAAACTCCCAGCACTGAGTAGAGACATGGCCGCAATGTCCTACCCCTCACCAAGAAGTTATTTGCAGTCAATAGCTCCTGGGAGAGGGAAAATCAGTTTTCTTAAGCATTTCAAACACCCTGTAAGGCAGGCCCCATGTTCCGTCATAGTCAGCCAAGAGGATAGAACACCATGATTTTTTTTTAATGCTTTTGTTTGTTGATTGGTTTTTAAGAGAGAGAAAGAATAAGTTGGGGGTAGAGAGAAAGGGGCCTAGGAGGATTTGAAGAAGAGGAAAGAATATAAGAATATTCAAAATCTATTGTATGAAATTTTCAAAAAAAATAAATAAAAACATCTTTACAAAGATAATTCCATTAAACTTTCACAGGAGAGAAGACTAGCGAATTCCAGAGGGACCCTCACGTGAGTGCTATGTGACCCCTCCCCTCCATAGTTGCCAACAAAACCTTTCCATACTTGGGGAGGACGCAGCTTGTACAAGTGAGTAGGCAGCCTAGAAGTTGGTAAATCCGTCTGACAGCCGTAGAAGCCTCATGGCCAACATGGACCTACATTTTTAGTTCCTACTGACCGTGGATCAGTTCTGTGACATAGATGTTCTCTTTCTTATCAGCTGTGGCAACTGAGTGCTGAAATGTGGAGGAATGGCCTCCGCCCCAGCATGCCGTATGATGAAATATCACACCTGAGAATAGGAGAGAGGCCGAGCTCTGTTCTTGGCTTTTCTTCCTTGTTTCCAAGATGGCAGCCTTTCCATTCTCTCTCATCCTGGGCTTGGTCATTTGATCTGCTTTGCCCAAGCAATATTTGTTGTTGTAAAAGTATAAAAAATAAAAAAAGTATGGTTGTCTTTTATCCCCACTAGGTCCGGCAATGTGGTGCCCCAAGATACCTGCTGGATATCTTAAGTCTCAGTCAGCAAAGTGTCTCACCCGCTCTGCTCCATCCTATATCACACTGCCAAAAGCCTCTCTCTGAGCCTGGCAGCAATCTCTCTACCCAGCTAGTTCCCAAGGCAGGTTTCCATGCCAGGCATACACATCCCAATTCCGCGGTGGCCCAGTGTCTCCAGCCACTGCACACTTTCCTACACTCAAACCGTCACATAAAGGAACACACAACACAATAACCTTTGACCCAATCGATAAGATATAATTGCCCACCTAAACATACAAAGCCCAGTACCATCCATCCCTTAAGAACATTAATAACAACCTGTAAAGGTACAATGTGGAATCTTAATGTCACCTGCCATATTGTCCTGCCACAGCTTCTCTCCCTGTCCTTCCTGTTTCTTCCCCTTTTCATTCCAGTTTCCTCCTCTTCCTTCAAACTTCTCTCCCACCCATCCTTCCATCTCATCCAATGACAGGCTTCCTTCTATCCTGTACCTGCCTCACCTGTATTTTACAAATTCAATGGGGAGAAGGTTCTGGTGAAGTCACCTGAGTATGTGACTAGGCAGCTGTCCTTGGGGCAGTGGAATTAGCATCAAAATACAGATAACTCCAGGGCAAACCACAACAAATATTTACAAATGTTTTGTAATAATCAAGTTATTAAGCACCTTTGGGGGTTAGGGCTTAGTTTTGCATAGTACTCCTGGGAACACTTCCATGAAAGCAGTCCCAGAATGGCTTACTGAATGTCATTGGACTCCCTAGACAGACGGCCACCAACCAACCACCGCATGTGTGAAGTCCCATCTGACACAAGTGTCTGAGTAAGTCCAGCTAAGACAACAGAAGAACTGCACAGCTAGCTTGACCCAATTTGACGACCCACAACTCAGGCAGTAAGCAGTGCCTAAGCCACTGTGTTCAGGGCTGGCCTACTGTATATCAGCAGGGATAGTGGGTAGTGGCACTGTCAGTGAATAAAGGTCCTGGGTGGTTGAGCTCTCCCTGTCAGCCCTTAGAGGAGCATCTGTGCCTGACATCACAGCCTGGTGGGTTCTTATGGTGGTTTGAATAGGAATGGCCCCCATGCACTCATTGGTTTTGAATACTTGGTCACCAGGGAATGATACTAAGAGGTGTGGCCTTGTTGGAGGAGGTATGTTGCGGCCTCTTCTCTCAGCTCCTTCTCCAGCACCAGGTCTGCCTGCACACTGCCATGAAGGTATTAACCTAAACCTCTGAGCTGTGAACCAGCCCCAATTAAATGTTTTTATTAGAGTCTCCATGGCCGTAGTGTCTCTTCACAGCAATAGAAACTCTACGATGGATCTCATCTACAAAAGCTTCTACAATAGACTGACGGACTGGGAAGGGACTATGGCCAAGAAGCCAGCCTATCTGTGGGGTTTTTGGGGGTTTGTACCTGAACTCACCCTAGAAAAGGTGAAGAACAGTGTAGCCCATGATCCCTGTCCTGATGGTGTTCAGACCAATGCTCTAGAGAATTGGGGGAGGAGTGGAAGGATAAACTAATATGCTACTGAATCCTCTGATCTTCTCATCATTCTAGCCCACGTAGTCTTTGCAATCCAAGAGGCTGGAAGGAGGTCATCCTACAGCAGAACCTCTAGGGTTAATTAACTCAATGCCAAGCACTTACTCCTAACAGCCTGTCTCTTACCTAAAAAGCAAGGTACTGTCTGCCAATATATTGCCCTCTGGCAAACCATCTGCTTCCATTGTGACCTGTCGATGAAATAGACTGTAGGGAGAGTGGGCAGATCTGGGCCATCTGCCTTGCTCTCTGCTGGCCTTCAGGTGGGAAAGCCCTTTTCTGGATACCTGGGTTAGCAGAGTCTGTAAGCTCAGCTGCTGCATGAAGCCATCACTGATATTTTAGGCAGCAGGATGGGCAATCAATGAAGTGCTAAGAGCCGAGGAGCCTTCATTTGGAAGCCATGGACCTTTAAGACAACTCTCTGTGATTTGCTTTCTTTCCCTGAAAATAACAGACAACGATCGAAGTATTTCAAAGGGAAAAAAAAATTGTGCAGGAAATCAAAGTGCATCAGGCATCTACCCCACCCCCTCCCTCCCCAGCAGGCTGAGAAACCTTCCAGGGAAGTTGAAACACCTTCCTGAGCTGCCGGGGTTTACTGGAGATTTCATGTGCCAGCTCCCAGCGGCTCTGCCGGTGAGATGTGATGGAATCACAGAGCGCGGCAGTGGAGCTGCAAGCCATTCTTTTTTATCTCTTTTCATTTATGTAGCCTGACATTGAGTAATAATAATAATTAAATCCAGTTTAAGCTTTTAGGCACCTATACCAGAAGGCCTCTAGACACCTCATCAACAGCAGCCCTGGCTGGTGCAAACAAAGCTAATTATATTGTGGTTAACAGTTTTCAAAGGAAAAAAATAAAATAAAATAAAACCACTTACCAACTGTCTTCACCTCATACAAAAAGCAATCCATTAAATGTCCTACCCGGTGCCCGTGCACATAGGGCCAGTTTAAAGACAGTGACTTTCTGTTCAACTTGCCACCCTGTCACGAAACACAGAAAAAACTGGCTTTAGCTTCTGGTTTTACATCCCCTTAGCTTTCTAAAAAAAAATCATCTCTTGGGACTCAATTTCTTCATATGTATTCATAGCCCCAAGACCAATTTTATTGATTTATTTCTACACACCTAAGGTGGCTGGAGTACCCAGATGCCTTTGAGTGACGCTTCTCACTTTTCATAGTCTAAGAGGGATTTTTAGATAGGAAACTCCAGAATAGTTCAACCTAAGAAATTAAATCAGTATTTACTAATGAAAATAAAACCAAACCAAAAAAAGATCCTGGGAGATTGGGAAAGAAAGAATTCTCTGCTGCACGAGATCATCTGGCCCGGTCCCAAGAGCTTCCGACAAGCAGGGAACCCCCCAGAGCTTTTGATGCTTCCACAGTATTGTCTGTTTGGATTTTGGTTGCCCATGTGAAAAATGTCAGAGTTCTCATTAAATGAAAGGAAGTAGTTTTTCTGGAGAGATTTGTGGGCCCTCCCCTTCTGAGCTGTTGAGGCAATAGTCAGGGCTAGTTCTTCCCCTAATCACTGCCTTTCTCCTGCCTGAATTAAGAATCCCAACTTGGAAAAATAATGATTCTTAATGGTTGTGATTTGCTGGGAGTGGGATGCGCACACGTGTTTCATTGGCGTTACCGAATTTAAACAGTGTGGCTAGCTCTTGTTCTAAAGAAAGGCTCATTTTGACCCACCTTACTGGAAGCTTCCATGGGCTTGCTGCTCCGTATTTTAGCTGAAGACTAATAGGTCTGTAGGTTCCTTGCAAGAGCTTCCTGAACAGCCTTGAGACCTGAGGTCTCCTGGACCATGGGCCTCAATTCTTTGGAAAAACAAGGGTTCATCGCTTCAACTGCTAAGGGACACTCTGGGAGGGAACCTCATTCTTCATTTCCCTGCCCAGGGCCAGGCAGCAGAGGAGTAGATAAGGGATTCAGGCCACTTCCTCATTCTCAGCATGCTGTGTGTGTTAGCTGAAGGAGTTTCTGGGGCCTCCCTGCCATTGCCACTAAGCCCTCCCTGTCCAGCAGCAATCATGCACGCTCACGATCCGCCTCCAGCTCGGCTGGCTGCCAATCAGCGGGGCAACAGGGGGTGGAAGGAAGTTCCACTTCCCGCTGAACCATGCAGAGGTGCTCAGAGCCAGAGTGGGACTGATGACCGCCTGGCAGGCTCCAGGAGCAATTGTCACCCCGAGCGGGAGCACGTCTAGGCGTGATTGGCTTGGGCATTGCGGGAGGCAATAGCGGGGGAGAGGCGGAGGCAGAAGACAGAGGTTGAGAGAAGGGGGCTGAGATGCCAGGATGCCAGGAGAAAAAGGAAAAGCCCGGGAAATGAGCTGGAGGGGGCGAGGGACTCAGGAAAAGGCTGGGCCTGCATGCCTTGATGAAGAAGCCAGAAAGAAAAGAACCTCAGGAGGAGACCTGAAAACCCCAGGCGCCAGGGAAAATCTATCCCCAAGCCCTGTGGGAAATGGAGAATCCTGGCCACAGAAAAAGTTAAGGGGAAAAGTCAGATAAAGTCACTCGGCTCTCAGATCACTCAACTTGTTATACTTATTGATAACGTGTTTCATCTCTTCTGCGAGGGTTGGGGGCCATGATTCAGCACAAAATTGATGTAAATTTATGGAAATGAAAATGCAGAGAGGCTGCAAGCTCCAAGCTGCTGGAGGGCTGGCTGTATGGCCCTCAGCGAGGGGAGGTGACTGCTCTCTGTACTAGGGGAGCTGAAAATAGAAACGTCTGACTCGGGGGCCACTGGCCTCTCCTGCCGACCAGGAACAGGACTGACCCTGTCGCTCTGGAAAACTTAAGGGGAAAAAAAGTTTAAAAGCTGATGACTGTCGAAAATAAGATCGCCTCCCTTGGCGTCCTGTCTCACCTTTGCCTGAGGGCGGGGGACTGATTTTTTACTCAGTGGTTATGGACAGACTTATGTGAGTAGGAAGGGGACCGGGGCGGGCGGGGAGGGAGAAGAGAATTATTCTCTAGAACCTACTGTGTGCAGAGACGTAGCTAGTAAAGTGACAGGCATATTTTTTTCCTTCTGCACTGTGAGAGAATCTTTTGACAGAGAGGGTGAAAGGTGGTATTCCAAAGAATTGTCCGGAGCTGGTAAAAGGTTTACTTTCCATTAGGCCGTCCTTCAGAACTGCAGATGGGAGATTTCTGTCCCCCACCCTTCATACCAGGTCATGACATTTGTCTATTAATGTGGTTCTCCCAAGTCAATAGCAGTCTCTCTGGCCTGGCTGTGGTCAAACAGTGCGGGAAGGGAGGGGGCAGCTTTCATCTAGGAATTGCCTCTCTGGGCCAGACCTTGCTTTGCAGTTTGCAATTGAATTGAAATAGGAGAGTCAACACGCCAAGGGCAGGAGAATGTCTCAGTGACAGAATGCTCACCCAGCATATATGAGCCTTGGGTGTCATCCCCAGCACTGCCAAAAATAAAAAAATAAAAAAATTTTAAAAACGCCACCATGATGCAGTCCCAGGCCAAAGGGTATCACTTTCCCTTCATCCCTGTTGTTTAAAATACTTATTTATTTTTATTCTGTATGTCTGAGTGTTTGCCTACATGTATATAATAAGTGCATTGTGTGATACCTTGTGCCTGGGAATGCCAGAGGAGATGGTGGGTCCCCTGGAACTGGGGTCAGTAATCCAGTATGTGGGTTCTGGGAGCCAAGCCCTGGTCCTGTACTCGCAACCTTTAAGCAAACAGTTCTCAACCTGTGGGTCACAACCATCAGAAATCATTTCCTATGGTCTTAGGAACTGAGATACCGACATGGCTCAGTAGCAAAATTAGAAGTAGCAACTAAGAATTTTATGGTTGGGGGCGGGGGTCACCACTACGTAAGGGCAGCAGCATTAGGAAGGTTGAGGGCCACTCTTCTAAGCCATTTCTCCAGCTCTCTTCATTCCCATTTGAGTCAAATATTCCCAGCACCGACCCTGCTTTTTGCCAAAGCTACATTCATTTTTGATAGCACGAGGAAGACCTTCTTCAGACTTCCATGGGTGCTTTAGTCTGGATGTGGACAAAGAGGAAGGTGGTGGTTTGAAAATGCTTGGGTCATGGGAAGTGGCACTATTAGGAGGTGTGGCCTTGTTGGAGGAAGTGCGTCACTGTGGGGGTGGGCTTTGAGTTCCTATGCCTAGGCTCCATCCAGTGCAGAAGAGACCCTCCTCCTGGCTGCCTTCAGAAGGCCAAGGGATCAAGATGTAGACCTCTCAGCTCTTCCAGGACCGTGACTGCCTGCACACTACCGTGCTTTGTGCCATGATGATAATGGATTAAGTCTCTGAACCTGTGAGCCAGCCCCAATTGAATGTTGTCCTTTCTAAGAGTTGCCTTGGTCATGGTGTCTCTTCACAGCAATGGAACCTTAACTAGGATGAGGAAGTTATCTGAAACCCAAGGTCATGGCATGTAGGGATGGTGAGGCAGATGTCTCATAGGCTGGGTATGATCTCATCACATCGAGAGCTTATGTGAGGCAAAAAACTGTCATTCCTCGGTGACATTCATACAGTGGCTTCAAACTCACTGAGTCAAATTTCTTTTTTGTTCTCCAACAGAAAAGATGGCAAGCATGATTTCTAGGTGGCGCGTGCCAGCAAGGATGACCGCCAGCTCATAATTTTCTTATTAAATTTCTTTCTAATTACATTAATTAAAATTTAATTTTAATAAAAGAAATTTAATTATAAATTTCTTAGTACACTAAGACCTAAATGTCTTCTTTTTGAGGGAGAAAGCACATGTATTAACTATCTGTGTTTTCACACAGCACAGCTGTCACCACTTCTTAGACACCTTTCTTCCCATGAGATAGAAAGGGCTACATTAAGAGGCTATGCTGGCTAGTGTTTATGTCAAGCTGACACACGATATAGTCATTTGGGGAAAAGGAACCTCAATTGAGAGAATCCCTTTGGCACATTGCCTATGGATCATTATCTTGATTAATGATTGAAGAGAGTAGGCCCATTGCACAGATGACAGTGCAGCTCCTAGATGGTTGGTCCTGGATGATATAAGAAAGCAGACTAAGCAAACAAGACAGTAAGGTACCCTCCTCCATGGCCTCTGCCTCAGTTCCTGCCTTGACTTCCTGCCCTGACTTCCCTGAATGATAGACCACAATCTCTAAGACTAAATGAACCCTTTCCTCCCTGTAACCTTTCTTTTCTATGTTCACTCCGGTTCTCAAATAATGACACAGAGGATTATTTATTTATGAGTTAATGTCTAGGCCTTAATCTAGGCTTGTTCCCCAATGAAAAGGCACAACAGCCACTTGTACCAGTCTACATCTTTCATATGGCTGGTTACCTCTCATTTTCATACATCCGACTTTCTCCATGTCTTGGTGGCAAATCTCCCACCCCTGACTCCTTCCCAGAGACCCATCTCTCTGCCAGATGTCCCAGCCATTCTTTCCTGCCTTGCTTTGGCCATTCAGCCCTTTAGTAACAGGCGATGCCTTTACACAGTGCACAAGAGATTGTCCCTTCACCTCCCCACGTGATTTTTGGTCATGGTATTTGTCACAGCAGTAGAAACCTAACGAAGACAGGTGACATTAGAGCCTTGGTGGTTTCTCCTTTGACAAACAGAGCATTTAATTTGTTCAACTAGGATTTCTTGAGCACGTCTTAGGTGCTGAGCTAGGCTGTAAGCTAAGACCAGTGCTGCAACCTCAACTTCTTGGGGCGTAACAGGCAGATCCCCAGCAGCACTGGAGAACTGGGACCACCTGAGGATTGGATGCCCCGGCTACTGTGTGACATCCAATCTGCCTGTCCAGCAAGTGATTTGATATACTTAAAAATGAAAGTGATGTAGGAAGACCCCTCAGCAAATAAAGTGCTTGTCCTGTGAGCATGTGAACCTGATTTCAATCGCCAGAACCTGTGTTTTAAAAAAAATACCTCGTATTCAAATTCTGGGGACCTAGACAGATGGCTCAGTAGCTAAGAGCACTCCTCTTTCTTCCAAAGGACCTGAGTTCAGTTCTCAGCACCCCCATCAAACAACTTAAAACTATTTATGACTACAGGTCCAACAAATCCAACTCCATCTTCTGGACTCTGTATACACACACACACACACACAGACACAGACACACACACACACACACACACAGACACACAGGGAAGGGGGGTGGTGAGGGGATATGAGATCTTTAAAACAAACAAAACACAGCCTGTATGCTGGTGCAGACTTGTAATCCCAGTACTGGGGATGAGATCCCTGGGGCTTGCTGACAAGCCAGCCTAGCTTTCTTGACAAACATCAAACCAGTGGGAAACTGTCTTAGAAAAACAAAATGGATGGCCTCAGAGGAACAACAGCTGAATCATCATCCTCTGGCCTCCATGTATGTGGACTCACTCCCGCATTTGCACATGCATGAACTCACAAACATTTGTTAAGTGGGTAAATTTCATGCTTGTCATAGGTACATATTTTTAACACTCTTTGGAGAAAAATGTTTAAAAACAGAAAACTAGGTCCACTCAAGAATGACAGGAAGGTGAGCTGGAGGACTGAAGACACAGCAAGCATGACTGAAGAGAATCTACTCAGCAGATCCTGGGACATCTGTAAAGGAGGGAGCATTGCCCCATGGAAGATGGGAAGTAGAAATGGGACAAAACTCAGGGGAAAACAAACAAACAAAAACCAGTGGGTCTGGCAGTGAGAGGAAGGGCCTGGGCAGCATGGCCTCTGTGTTTAGTCTCCTCATCTCTACAATGAGTAAGTTGGGCCACATGATCTGGATGTCCTGAAGGTCACAGAGATTAAGTTTACGTTTGACTTAGACTCTACATAGAGCTTAGTGATGGTGCTGTAACTGTCCTCCAAAGAAGGCCATAGAACTGCCTTAGTTACTTTTCTGTTACTGTGCTAAGAAGCCATGACCAAAGTGTCTTGGTCACTCTTCTATTGCTATGAAGAAGCATCATGACCACTGAGACTCTTACAAAGGAATGCATTTAATTGGAGGCTCGCGTATAGTTTTAGAAGGTTGATTTAGTATCTTCATGGCAGGAAGCAGACAAGCATAGCACTGGAGCAGTAGCTGAGAGCTTTACATCCTGATCCACAGGCATCAGGCAGAGAAAAAGGAGACCGGGCCTGGCGTAAGCGTCTGAAGTCTCAAAACTCCAATGACAAACCTCCTCCAACAAGACCACACCTCTTAATCCTTCCCAACAGGTCCACTAACTGGGAGCCAAGCATTTAAACCTATGAGCTTGTGGAAGGGGATGGAGTGGCATTCTCCTTCAAGCTACCATAGCAATTCATAGAAGGATGAATTAATTTGGCCTTATGATTCCAGAAAGATCAGAGGCCACCACCACCGTGGTTGAAAAGCAGTGGAGAAGCCTACAGGCATGGTAGATATAGGTCAGCAGCTGAGAGCTCACATCTGAAACCATAACATGAAGCAGAGAGACTGAACAGGGCTGGAACACGGCCTTGAGACTGCAAAGCCTACCCCCATGAACTTTAACAAACACTCTGCACCTCAGTGAACCTTCATCAACTATGTCATTATCGACAGAGAATGTTCCCAGGCCTCATATTGATCAGAGTCATTAGTTGACATCCTCCTTGCTGTGATTAAATATCAGAAACTATTCAAAGAAATAAAGACCTACTTTAGCTCAGAGTTTGAGAGGTTCCAGCCATGGTCAGCTAGCTCCACTGTTTCTAGACTGTGGTGAGTCAGAACATCCTGGCAGAAGGGTAAGGTTCTCTATTGCAAAGCTGCTTTCTCATCGGGGTCAGGGAGCAAAGAGGCAGAGGGAGAAAGAATGAAATTTAGGTCACAAAAAATAATTGCTCCCAAAAGGCCTACTACCTCCAACTAGGCCCCACCTCTAGCTGTTTCTACCACTTCCTAATAATGTAATCAAGCTATGAATCCACCCATGGATAAATCCATTGATGAGGGTGTAGACAGCATGATCCAGTTACCTGTTAATGATTGGAACCAGCTGGGACCTAAGCTTCAGGATATGAACCTATGGCTTCCTATCCAAATTACAAAGGTAGGTCTCCTGGATAGTTCTATGTCAACTTTGACACAAGCCAGAGTCATCAGAGAGGAAGGAACCTCTAGTGAGAAAATGTTTCCATAAGACTGGGCTTTAGTGAAGCCTGTAGGGCATTTTCTTAATTAGTTATTGATGTAGATAGGCTCAGCTCGTTGTGGGTGGGGCCACCCTTGGACAGGTGGTCCTGAGTTCTATAAAAAAAAAAGAAAGAAAAGCAGGTCAAGCAAGCCTGAGGGAGCAAGCCAGTAAGCAGCATTTACTTCATGGACTCTGCATCAGTTCCAGCTTCCAGGGTCATGTCCTGTTTGAATTCCTGCCCCCCTGACTTCCTTCAACAATAGACAGTGAAATGAAAGCATAAGCCAAACAAACATTTCTTTCCCCCACCTTTCGATCCCGCCAAGTTGTTTCATGGTGTTTTATCAGCAATAGTGATCCCACGTAAGACAGTAGAGTAAAGCCAGAAAGGCTCGCTTGGCTGAGCAGTATCAAAGCACATCCATCAATCTTAGTAAGTAACAGCTGACCCACTATCCTTCAAGAAGCCTTTCCCCTCACTCCTGTCTCCAATGAGCACCTAGTCCAGGAAAGCCCAACATGGGCAGTACCCAGGGCCTCTTTTCCTAAGAGCTCTCCATGGCTGCTCCTCCGTGCCTCCCTCCCCATGATCTCCATAGCCCAAGTTACCCAAGCTCTGAAGACGGAGAGAGGGCCCTGGCACAACTGGTGTTAGAACCTCAGCAAGTCAATGCTTGATGCTGGTCTCACCATGCAGGACAGGTGCTGGCCCTTAGCAGTTACTGTGTCTATCGTGACTAGCGTGTGGCACTATGGGAATAGCATCTCCGCTGGGCACCTGTGGGCTGTTGAAAATTGGGTGTCCTGCTTGCATTCAGAAGAGGAAAGTAAGGATTCTAAAGAGTTTTAAGTGACTGCAAGAACACTACCTAACTATTGAGAAGAGGATCTGTGCACCTCACCATTGCGCCAGGCAAATGTGTTGATTTACTAGGGGTGCTGCCACCCTAAGCTGGGTGGTTTTAACAGACAATTTGATTGTCCTGCAATTCTAGATTCATGAATTCCAAAGTTCAAAATGTTGGCAGGGTCAGAGATCTCTTTTCACAGCTGTTGTCTATCTCTGCTTTTGGTCCCTTTCCATCATCCTGTGTCTACATTTCCTCTCTTTGTAGAGACCCCAGCAACATTGCATTGGTGTCCACCTACTTAAATGTGACCTCATTTTAACTAATTACATCAGCAATGACCTTATTGCCAAAGGTCACATCTGGAGTATTAAGGATCAGAACAATTCAACATATGAGTTGGAAAGGGTGACACAACCTAAAGACTGCACTTTCAATGTGATGTCTCCCTACCTCTCTGTATAACATATCCACTGGGTCCTGATGAATGCTTCGCCATTCCCAAGGCTCCCTCTGGCCTCATCCAGAAGTTGCAGTGGGTAACCACACAGTATTTATTTGCCTTCACCCCATGTAACTCGCTTGTGTTGGTTCTAACAACCCATTCTGATATCTGGTTGAAGGCTGTGAAATGGGCATTTTTAACTCTTTTTTTTTTCTATGTTTCTTTGATGTCCTCAAGTTCACTGCTGGGCCTATGATCAGCAAGTGACTGGTGAGTTGGCCTTTGTTCCTGTAGCAATTCACTGAACTGCAGCTTGCAAGATTCTGAGTTGCCACTCACATCTGATGAGTCCCTTCTGAGCACCAAGGAGCCACTTCAAAGGCTCTCTCTGCCAAGTGCTGTGGGAAGATTCTACCTGCAGAACTTGTCTCTCACCAGGGCTCCCTTCTGTGACTGTGAGATGACTGCCTGGCTCCCCTCACACCTGTGAAATACAGTCACCTTGGTCTCAGATGCAGCGTCCTCAGACTTGGAAACTCATTGGACCAAAAATGTCTACAACTTATTTTTTCCCCTTATATTTTCTTTTTTGTATTGATTTTCCATTTTTAGCACAAGATTGATCACCAGCAAAATACCAATTTACATACAGATTCTGCTAAACTCAGCATCCTACATTACTTGGAACTTTTTCGTCCATAAACCAATTTTTTAAAGAGAGAGCTTCTATTATCAGAAGCGTCTCTGGTGACACTCAGGTCTCTTGGGAACAGACCCAGGAGAAACACAGCCAGGTCCGGGAAAGACCAGTTGACTTGTATGCATGGAAAGTCAAGGAGTCAGGGATGCATATGGACAGGTAACATGTTGCTTAATTCAATGGATGCTATCATGAAACTGACAAGCCATGGGCAGCTATCTAAGAAGGTCATTCGATGGCACTCAACAAACACATTGTATGAGAATGAGATAGGGCATTGTTTAGGTACTGGGGATAGGGCAGAGCCCAGAGATCAGGATGTCTGGGTGATTGCTATAGGACAGTGGGGAAGTACATTTCAAACAACTGTGCAAATAATGGTTTAAAATTCCAAGTAGGCTTAAATTTTAAAAATCACATAGGGTTGTTAGGACAGTGTATAATATAGGAAATTTGAGTCACTGTAAGTAAGACCTGAGGATATGTAAAACTTAGCTAGCAGGTGGCAGAGCTAAACGAGGCTCTGGCAGATGAGGAAGAGTAGGAATAGACTGGGTGAAAACACATGTGACCAGAGAACAGTAGGGAAGGACATGGTAACAGACTGGGTGAGAGGGGCACCCTGAGCCTAAGCCAAAATAAGGACATTGGGATCTACCACACAAACCCCAGAAGCCCCTGCACAGTACATTGAAACCAGACTGTAGTACAGAGACCCAAATATACAGTGACTTGACCAAGAGAATTCTATTCATATGCAAGGTTGCTGTGTTTGAGGAGACCCATGTGCATAGGGCATAGGTAGAGCTCAGTTTAACAGATTTCGTCTTTGTGTGATCAAAGACCCTGGGAAAGAAAGAGTCTCCCAGTGATACCAGCCCCAATTACCAAATCTCCCCACCTGTGTCCCCAAGGATCATGGAGACAAGCACGCCCAGTCTACTGTGCTCTTGGTGGATTCTTGATTATAGTCTCTTTTACTACAATGAGGTGTTCCCACACCATGGGGGCTGAGATGACCTGTGCAACAACAGAAACTGGAGCCGTGCATCTGATTTGACTTAATATCTGTCCGAAAGAGAGTCTGATCTAACAGGCTCTAAGAGTCTTCATAACTACAAAGTCTTGGAAATCTGATCTTATCACCATGGGGCTCAAAACCCTTTGGGTCAGCACAAGGCCCTCCTAGAGACCATATTTCCCATGTTCCTTTGTGGTGGCTTCAAGTCCATGAAGTGCCATGAAAGCTCAAGAGTGACAATACTAGTAAAAACTGTAGAAACTACATTACCTCATGTACTGGCTCTATCCCTGGAGGTCATGTAGTACCATTTCCACCACATTGGAGAACTATACGGAAATCAAAACTGGATCTCAGCCCCAGCTTTTGGAGGGAAGAGTGTTAAGATGATGTCTTGGGGGATCTTGGGAATTGGAGAGTTACTGCAGCCATCTTAGCAAACACATTCTGCCCAAGAGCCACACACACTGGCCACAATACCTACCACACATGCAAGCAAAATAGTCCTTTCTCTCCAAAGGCACACAACATCTCATCCTGTAACTGTACCAGGTGCAAGTCCAGACCCCCATCCTTTAAATCTTGTCCAAGCGTAGATGAGACTCCTCCAGGACAGCTTTTTAAAGTTAACATCCTTACGTATCCTTCATCCTGCTCCTTACATCTGAAGTTGGAAGACATACGTTATTTGTCCTCTGCTCTCTTTGCAGCATTTGGCCCTGCCCTTTGAGCTATCATTCTTTTCCCATAAATCCAGGCCAATGCATGCATTGGACTACACTTGCCAGTCCAAGTTTCTTGCCCTTCCAAGTGTGGGGGTCAAAAGGCTTCTTTGAATGTTAGTTTTCATTTTTTTCCACTAAGCCAAAGTTGACATATTCCTTATGAAAATATTATTGTTTGTTATTATTGTTGCTGTTGTAGCTATGTATCAGTATGGAGTCAGCTCTTCCAACCACATCTGCCCATCATTTTAGGAGAGTCCCCACCTCTGTCCTGGATCAATGAGGGACAGGCCCACAAGACTCTCTGAAGTGTCACTGCATAATGAAGAAAATCAACAAGACACACTACAGATAGGCAGATTGAAGATAAAGATTGTCCCAATAGAAGGTAGAGAGCCCTGGATCTTTTGGAGAACCAAATGGGAATCTTACAGATTTTCCTGAGTACTGTCCAGAGCCCATTTCTAAGCTTTGGGGTCTCTCTGCGTTATGCACTGTAGTGGAATTACTTGCTCTAGCCCCCCCCCAACGCCACCTGGAACCCTAAGAAGCCATGCTTTATCCCACTCCTCTCATACTGTTTCAGGCAGCTGCAAGTTGGGCAGTACCCTGAACCTTCTGTCTCAATGTCAGACTTGATGGACACACTCTCTCTTATGCGTTCTCACAGAGGCAGTTTTGCTGAGTTCCTTCCCACTGTGTAAGACTGATGCCCCTTCCATCAGCTTCTGGTCTTGTTTCCAGTAAACCTTCAACAATCTCCTTGAGGCATGCGCATCTCACCTGCCCTGCCCTCAAAATGGTCTCCCAGATCGTGTCTGCTGCTGCACTCAAGTCCAATGCGTCCTACTTCATTTATAATCATCTCTCATTTCCAGATTCTGAATTTCGATTCCACATTCTGTTTCTGTGGCTACCCAATCTGTTCCTATTATTTCTAACATTGGCACAAAGTAGCCATTGTACTATATGCATAGATTATGTGGGTCTCTGTCCTGGGTCTCAGCTGGAAATACTCAAAGGTTGGAAATGACTTCAGACTGGGAGTTTGGGTCATTGCAGGACCTCTTCAATCAAATGTTGGGCACATAAACGGAGAGAACTCATAAACTACAACTAGGGTTCCAACGTGGGGTCCCTCCAGCTCCTAACAGCATGGCTACCTCCAGACAGGCCAGCTTCTTGCAAAACAGCCTGGTTCTGGAGTGAATAGTCTAGTGGGCAGGCAGCAACGGCATGACCCTTAAGACTCAATCAGACTTGGAAATCCTGCATTGTCTCTTATGCAAAGATTGCTTGGTTATAAGAAGCCCTAAGCCACTTGGACTCTAGAGGAAGGGACAAAGAATACTCCCTGGCTGGAAGAGTGGCAAGTGACATCGTAGAGGAATCTGTGGGCTGTAAGAGTTTTGAAGCCATCTTTGGAAAACCAGAATGCGCCACATCCTGGAAGGCTGTTACTGAGGAAACAGACCTCTGTCCCCTCCTGCTGCTGCACCGATGAGTCAGCAGAATCGTTTGCATGAATGAAGGACCTTATGTTATTAAAAAGGAAAGTTGAAACACAAGGCAAGAAGCCAAATTCAGCCCCAATTGAACATTCTCTGTATTACAAATACAGCATAAATATATGTTTTCCATAGCTCTTGCAGAGCAAACAGCTGCATTTATTTGCGTCCAAAAACATGGAAAAGTTCCAAACTATAAGCAAAAAGGAAGGAACTCAAGAAAACGACTCCCGCTTCTGTAAGTATGAATCTTCATAAAGATGCTTGCAAGTTTGATTGAAGCAGGTGTGGAAACCTTCCAGCCTGAAGTGTACCACTTAACAAATAACCCCCTGCCATATAACGGGGCCGCTCTCAGGGAAATACTTGTACATTTAGCTTAACAGTCAAATGCCTGTTAAGCTTCTTCCTGAGAACTTGAGCCACCAATCCTCTCTCCTATCTCTAACATATATCAACTCTCCTCTCTCTCTCTCTCTCTCTCTCTCTCTCTCTCTCTCTCTCTCTCTCACACACACACACACACACACACACACACACACACTATTGCCTTTTAGAGTTCTTTAGATCCCTTACCAAAGGTACTGGCTGGTTTTATGTGCCAACTTGACACAAGTTAGATTCATCGGAGACGAAGGAGCCTCTGTTGAGAAAATACTTCCATGAGATCCAGCTGTGGGGCATTTTCTCAATTAGTGATCAACTAGGGAGGGTCCAGCCCATTGTGGGTGGTGCCATCCCTGGGCTAGTGGTTCTGGCTTCTACAAGAAAGCACACTGAACAACCCTGAGATTTCACCTCACACCAGTGAGAATGGCTAAGATCTAAGATCAAAAACTCAGGTGACAGCAAATGCTGGCGAGGATGCGGAGAAAGAGGAACACTCCTCCATTGTTGGTGGGGTTGCAGACTGGTACAACCATTCTGGAAATCAGTCTGGAGGTTCCTCAGAAAATTGGACATTGAACTGCCTGAGGATCCAGCTATACCTCTCTTGGGCATATACCCAAAAGATGCCCCAACATATAAAAAAGACACGTGTTCCACTATGTTCATCGCAGCCTTATTTATAATAGCCAGAAGCTGGAAAAGAACCCAGATGCCCTTCAACAGAGGAATGGATACAGAAAATGTGGTACATCTACACAATGGAATATTACTCAGCTATCAAAAAACAATGACTTTATGAAATTCATAGGCAAATGGATGGAACTGGAAAATATCATCCTGAGTGAGGTAACCCAATCACAGAAAAAAAACACATGGTATACACTCATTGATAAGTGGCTATTAGCCCAAATGCTTGAATTACCCTAGATGCCTAGAACAAATGAAACTCAAGACGGATGATCAAAATGTGAATGCTTCACTCCTTCTTTAAAAGGGGAACAAGAATACCCTTGGCAGGGAATAGAGAGGCAAAGATTAAAACAGACACAGAAGGAACACCCATTCAGAGCCTGCCCCACATGTGGCCCATACATACAGCCATCCAATTAGACAAGATGGATGAAGCAAAAAAGTGCAGGCGACAGGAGCCGGATGTAGATCGCTCCTGAGAGACACAGCCAGAATTTAGCAAATGCCAGCAGAAAACCACTGAACTGAGAATAGGACCCCCGTTGAAAGAATCAGAGAAAGAACTGGAAGAGCTTGAAGGGGCTCGAGACCCCATATGTACAACAATGCCAAGCAACCAGAGCTTCCAGGGACTAAGCCATTACCTAAAGACTATACATGGACTGACCCTGGACTCTGACCTCATAGGTAGCAATGAATATCCTAATAAGAGCACCAGTGGAAGGGGAAGCCCTGGGTCCTGCTAAGACTGAACCCCCAGTGAACTAGACTGTGGGGGGGGCGGCAATGGGGGGGGGGTCGGGAGGGGAACACCCATAAGGAAGGGAAGGGGAGGGGGATGTTTGCCGAAACAGGAAAGGGAATAACACCGAAATGTATATAAGAAATACTCAAGTTAATAATAAAAAAAAAAAAAAAAAAAAGCACACTGAGCAAGCCATAGGAAGCAAGTCAGTAAGCAGCACCCTCCTGGTTTCTGCAATGGCTCCTGACTCCATGTTTCATGGAGCTCATGAACTCATGCTTCCTACTTGAGTTCTTGTCCTGCTTTCCTTTGATGGTGAACAGCTATGTGGAAGTGTAACCTGAATAAACCCTTCCCTCTCCAACTTGTTTTTTGGTCATGGTGTTTTGTTGCTGCAATAGAAACCCTAACTAACACATCAAACTGAGCTAACTAAAATCTCTCTCTCTCTCTCTCTCTCTCTCTCTCTCTCTCTCTCTCTCTCTCTCTCTGTGTGTGTGTGTGTGTGTGTGTGTGTGTGTGTGTGTCTGTTGTTTGTGTATCTCATACACACTTTCACTTGACATAACCAGAAAAAAAACCCCAAAAAACCTAAACCCTCAGGGCCCTGATAACTTGTTTGCATCATGAAGTCTATCCTACGTGATTTCATGTGAGTTCCTCCCCTTTGCCCACAAATAAAGATATAGTCTAGAAGAAGGACGAGACTGGAGAACCTTTATCAAACCACTCAAGAACCCCCAACCCATCACATTCCAGCTCTGAGTTGGGAATCTGAAAGTGTCAGATAGTGCATTCCTCCCCAAGATCTGCCATTAGCGAGCGAATGCTTTGAAGAGAGTCTATTACCTCTTTATGTCCTTGCACATAAACTAGGCCTTCTCTGGAAAGCTCAGTTCCGATTGGATTTGCAGTGAAACTCTCTAGTTGTTAGATTTTAAGGGATAAAGAAGGGAAACATCACCGAAGGCTTCCTGTGTGCAAACGCAATCCATAGTGCCTCTCTAGAGACTGCTTGATTGTAGCCGGGGTGGGTAGTCAGGGAGGAGGAGGTAACTGAGAGAAAGCTATGGGACAGCAGACACAGGGGTAGTAGTGCAAGTTGGTTTTGCAGCATACCTTGGGGTCCTGCGGAGTGGATAGTTTGTGTACAGGAGGAATGCTTGAGAACCATCATTTCTATTTCTCCCATTTCCCTCACGAGCTCACTATCTCTGTCATTAGAGTCACCTGACCAGAATTGGGTGATCAAAAACCTTCACCTCAGCTCCTTCAGTCCCTCTTGCTTTCTCTCTCCCAACCACACGAGCCTGACCCCAGTCTTTCTCCACTTCAGGGCCCACTGTGGTTTGGAGATGAAGTATGTTCATCCCAAAAGACTCATATGTTGAAGACTTGGTACCCCAGCGATAGTGCTCTTAAGAAGTGATTGACTCACAGGGGTAGTAACGTCATCTATGAGTTAATCCACTAAAGGTTTACACTCGATGAGCTCTACCAATAGTAGATCTGGCTGTAGGAAGCAAATCACTGAGGTTATGGCTTTGTTCTTTTCTTTCTCTCTATTTCCTGGAGACCACAAGTTGAGTAGCTTTCCTTGCCACACCTTGTGCCATGGCGTTTCTGTCTCAGCACAACTCTAAAAGCAATGGGTCCAGCCCACCGTGGACTGAAATCCCAGGAACCATGAGCCAAAATTAGTGTTTTCTCCCACAAGCTGTTTGTGTCTCCTTTCCCACCACAGCAACTGAAGACTGCCTGACACAGGATGCCGGCATTCAGAATGCCTGAATGCAAACAATTCCAACCTGGAGAGAATAGATTTCTGTTGTTTCCAGCTACTAACTGTTCTGTTGACTTGTGGTGGTGGACCCAGGGAAAATGATTCAGATGTTGCCCTGGTCTTCATAGGACGGTGGCCTCTTCCAGTCTCTCTTCAGTATGTCCAGGAATGAGAAACAAGAACAAGAGAATGGGGCAAGCCTCATGTAACGGGCTGGCAGCACACGTGCCATGCTGAGGTGGCATTTATGATCCTGTAGGATTACAAAACTCCACCTGCCAGCCTGCTGAACTTTTGCATGCTTGGGAAGCCAATCTGCCAATCTCATTTAAACAAGGGATTGGTACTTGTATTATGATAACACTCCACCATTGATCTGCAAGCACCTTCAGACTCAGTGCTAGTCCTATCCAGACCTTGCCTAAATGCGATGTTTTAGGACTCCTGTGTTCTCTACAGTGACCTCCGGGGTCCCTGATCTACTAATTCCCAAGACAGCTCGTGATCTGTGGCACTTTTTATTCAGCAAACATCAGCCCACAAAGGCTCATCTGTGAGAGCCAACAGTTCCTCCCTCAGTGAGACAGAGTTCCGAGAGATCCTCTTCTCCCTTCACTTCATTAGCCCACCAACACCATCATTTCCATAATCATCTTTATAATTATTTCAAGTGGGAAAGGAGCAATGTTCCTACCTGATGAAAAGGAGGTGGGGAAAAAATAGAAACAGTTGATAGGTGATTGAATAGCCTCTCACAGAAATGCAAACAACATCGTGTGTTTAGGGAGTTTGAGAGACTGGACCTGACACCTTTCCAGCTCAGACCCCCTCTACAACCCTTGTAGGGCTTTCTATATCAAGGCAGATTTCTGGCTTCCTGCCATAAGAATTCCCTGGTGTCCCCCTGCAGTTCAAAGGTCACCCAGAACACCATAGCATTGTGGAATCCTCCACATATCACCTCCTTTGACTTTCCAAGATGTACAGTACTTTATAATTTATGTCACTAATATCCAGGTGCTACGTAATGACATGGTCAGTGATAGACCACATCTACCACATATATGCTGCTGGTTCCCGAAGGTAATAATGGACTTGAAAAAAAAAACATATCACTCAAAGATGCTGTAGTCATAGTAACATCACAGCAGTTGTGAAGATGTGTGTATAACAAACCGACAGCTCTGCCAGTTGTATAAAGACACAGCAATACAATTACAGAGAGCACAGAATACTGGGTAATAAACACTTGTGTTACCAGTTTATGTGTTTGCCCCACTGCACTCTTTATCACTGTTTCAGAGTACACAGCTTCCTTATTTAAAACAGTGCTCTGTAAAACAGTATGCTGTCGGCACCAGACTTAACATGTTTCATGTTTATGGCATCTCTTGGCTGCATCATTTTCTCACACTTGATTTAATCATGAACCGTTCATTCATCACAACTATAGGAACAACAGGTTATTCGTCCATACACTATCACCTAGTCATGCAGAAGGCTATACCACCCAGGTTTGTGTGAGCACGTTCTGTGTTGGTGTCACACTGACAAAATAGTAAGACCATAGATCTCTCAGAACAATGCTTATCTTTGGACAATGCATTGCTCCCTGTCTTTCTGCCCACATTTAATATGCAAGAAATACATACCTACATAGTTTTACATGCACACATGCACATGCACACGCAACACATACACATATATATGTATATATGTGTGTGTGTGTGTGTGTATTCTCTTGCTAGATTACAAGCTTAAGACTTTGTCACATTCTTCTCCATACCTCTAACTCCAGCTACTGAAAAACATGCTTTTGACAGAAGAAGACCTCAGAGACTGGAAAGGGGGCTCAGCAACTAGGAGCTTGTGCTGCTCCTTCACAGGATCTTTCAGTGTGATGATCTGAGGGTTCAGGCCCTTTCTGCCTTAGGGATTTGTGACCTTCCATGCAGTTTCCAAGATCACCATTCTGCCCACATCAAGCATGCTGAAGAGGAAAGAAAATGGAAAGTTAGACACAACTGGGTACTGGCCAAGGAAAAGTGATTGATTAGTGTCCCTTGTAGCTGAATATTGTAGGTGACATTTGCCCACATTTCTGGGAAGGAGATGTAAGGTGTTTGGAGGAACAGCGTCACTCCCCATCCCTCCCCGCCCCTAGCACTGTTCCACAAATACCTTCCTTCTCAACACATTGCTACTGAAAAGCTGGTACTAAGCTTTGGCTTCCTATTTTTCTAACAGATATTTATTGACTTCTTTTTAAAAATATTTATTTTGTTTTTATTTGTGTGTAGGTGTCTCTGTATGTACAGACATGGCGGGGAGAGGGGCATGTGTACCAGGAGGTCAGAAGAGGGTGTTGGATGCTGTGGTCCTGGAATTACAGTTGGTGTTGGGAAGAGAAGAGCAATAAATGTTTTAACTGCTAATATATCTTTAACCCCTGAAATGGATTTTAATATACAAAAAATACACACACATACATATATATATACATTATTTTTTACCCATACATGCATGCACACACACAACACAATACATATACTTGCATAGATACACACTTAATATATATAAATATATGATATATATATATATATATATATATATATATCCTTAGTCTTTCCCACTTTGGAGTTTTCTTTTTGCTTATGGATGAGCAAAGCGGGGTGAGATTTTCCTTGCCAGAAACATTTGACATGATGCATGAAAGATTTGGGTCACTCTTTCTAGGATCTGTTGCCTGAGTCAGGATTCTGTTTTCAACAGGAAATTCGGTGCTCCTGCTGCTCTGGGCAAAGAGGGTCTAAGGAGATGGATTGTAAACCATGATAGTCAATCTCTGTCTTGAAATTTTTAAAAAAAAATCTCTTTCTGGGATTGGCTTACAAAAAAATGCCTTGTTTTCTGACACGTGTTGGGGAAGGAAGGGAGCCTGTCGTGAGTTGGATGAAGAAAGATCGCCCATAGGCTCAGATATTTGAATACTTGGTTGGTGGCCCTATTTAGGAAGGTTATGAGACTTGGAGGAAGGTGCAGCCTTGCTACAGTGTAGCACATCACTGGAGGCCGGCTTGTAACCTTTACCCTCTTTCTGTTTCCTGTGTGTGGATGAACACCTTCTTCCTGTTTCCTGTGTGTGGATGAACACCCTCTTCCTGTTTCCTGTGTGTAGATGAAGAATGAGATTGAACACCTTCCCCTTGCCATGCCATGGTAGAGCATGTCCCTCTGGAACCACAAGCCAAAGGAAACTCTTTTTCTTAACTTGCTTTTGGTCATTGTATTTTATTACAGCAGTAGAAAAGTACAGAACCACCCAAAGCCAGGGAAGCCCCTTGCTCAGTGACCTGACTATACTAGATTCTCTGCGTAGTTTTCCCAGGAAACATAAGCACATTGCTTTCTATAATGCCACAGTTAATAAAATCAGGTTCTCTCATCTGCAATGCACAGGTGCTTTCGTAGCTGACTGCCACTTGTCTCTGATCCAGCCAGCGTTCCTTCAGTGTCTGTCCTGCTTTCATTCTTCCGCTGTCTTACACATACACATAGGTGTAGGTAATACCTGGTATTTGTATGTAGTGTGAAATGTGTTCTATTCATGTCAGACTGGGCAGGCAAAGAAATACAACAATGAGAAACTAAGTATAAACGCCCAGTGATTTAGCAAATGTTGGGTTTGTATTTTGCTCACACAACATATCCTTTCTGTGGTGGTCTGTATGCATTTTCAGGAGGGGAAGGTGTCTTTGTTCCACACTCACACTGGATACTCACCCTGATCATCTTTCTATCCCCCAATAGCCACAACATCTGGGACAGGAGATCACAGTAGCAGGAGAGGGGAGACCATCACGTACAGTGAGTACACACACACACACACACACACACACACACACACACACACACACACGCACACACTACATTGGCCAGGATGAGTCACATGATCCTATCTCTTTGCAAAGGAAATAGGTGAAGAAAATATAATACGTGTGACCATTGTCAACTTTTCCATCCATAAATCTTTTAGAAACCATTTATTTGTTGAGACTCACTAAGTTGTCCATGAAGCTATCCCTGATCTCATCACATAGCCCAGGTAGACTTTGACTTTTATAGAGATGTACAACCAGGACAGCTTTTGCATAATTAAAAAAAAAAAAAAGAGCCTGCTAAGCCTTCCAGATCCCATCTGCCAGCGTCGCCTATCTCTGAATTCTGAAAACATTATAGATGGCATGCTTTGTACCAAGCATTTCAGTCTCACACGGAAGCTATAGGAACATGTACACCCATACTCGCTATCCATATGAGACAGAAGTCACTCTCCACATGCCACACTTCCCTCTGCATCTAGTAACACATTCCAGTGCTCGTAAGAACCCCAGGAGGGAGCTGCATGTCAAACTCGCAGACAGGAAACCCAAGACACAGAAAGGTGAGAATTCTCTACCACAGTTAGCTCCCCTGCACAAACTTGATCTCGCTCCCCCTTGTGAGCCTCCTCATCAGCAGAGCGCAAAACACAAAACCAGTTCAGTTCTCGACACTTGGCTGGTTTTCTGAAATACTTTTTCACACAACTGAGACCTCTTTCCAAGAAAGATCTTTGACAGGGCTGATCTTGTATTAGCTTCCCTTCCAGAATTGCCAGACTTCTCCTGCCACCCCAGAATTTGTTGGGTTTTTTTTTCCTCCTTAAAAAGCTACAGGTCATCACAGAAGACAGAATGGGGTCTTGGGGGACACTAGGGGCAGGCAGGCAGGAGCAGCAGAAGGAAAGGTAAGACACTCAGGAAAGACTGGAGCATTTTGTTTATATTGTGTTTGATTTTGTGCTTAAGAGACTGTTAAATTGAAGTAGGGAAGTGTGGATACTAAGTCTATTTGGCCTTCTTTTGAGTCCCTAAACTCTGTAAATAAATCCAGGTCTCTCAGAGGGCTTTCCTTTGCTTAAGTTGGGTTCCTGGTAAGCTATAACCCCCTTCCCCTGGCTGTGAGCCTTCTACAGTCTAAATTTAGAAAAATTAAATTACAACCCAGCGCTGTGGCTCCCGAAATGAAATGTGTAGGACAGAATACCTGAAAACACCAGAGAGAATGTTGCTCAGACAGAAGAGTAGGGGCCCGGTGATCAATCTCACAGGCTACACAGAAAGGCCAAGGTCCTGATGTTTTAGAGAGAAAATGGGACTGTGCCAGCCAATTTAGAGCCATCAGAGCAATGATCAGGGAGAGGAGCCCCCATCTAATTATGCTTCTGCGCTCCAACCAGGCATGAAAGAAATCACAGCCAACCTGTTTCAGAGAAAGGTGACTGCAGTGTGCTACATCCAATGTCTGCCTCATACGCGGGGCAGCCAGGGCCAGTGAGTCACAGGAGAAACTACTGGAAAACGGTCTCCTTTGATGACTAACAAAGAGGGGGCTGTTCTTGAATTTGTCCTGATGGAAAATTTGTTGGGATTTCAGGAATTAATAAGGAACTAGCAGCCCCGGCTTGGATGTGCTATCCTAGAAGTATGGACTTGTATGTACTTAAAGGGGAGGGCTGGATGGCACTGGAAATCTATCCTGGAGAGAGAGGGGACTAAATGGTACTTTGTCATTAACCTACCCACAGGATAGCTCTGTGCTACCCAGCGAATGGTAATAATGCCCATGCCATCCATTTTAAAAATGTGCTGCGGGCCTTCAACCAGAGTATTTTGTGGATTAAAAAAAAATGCCTGTTTTCTCAGCAACCCAATACAGACCTCTATTTTAAATGGCAAATGTTGGACTGGGGGAACAGCTCAGTGGTGGCATGTATGTTTAGTCTAAGTAAGGCTCCAGGCTCAATTAATTCCTAGCGTTGACAAAAATACAAAGTCTTTTTAAAAGAATAAAAGACAACTGGATTTGGGCACTTAAAGAATATATAGATAGAGGGTTGGGATTTAGCTCAGTGGTAGAGCGCTTGCCTAGGAAGTGCAAGGCCCTGGGTTCGGGTCCCCAGCTCAAAAAAATAGAACCAAAAAAAAAAAAAAAAAAAAAAAAAAAAAGAATAGATAGATAGATAGATAGATAGATAGATAGATAGATATAGATATAGATATAGATATTTAGAGAGAAGTGTGTGTGTGTGTGTGTGTGTGTGTGTGTGTGTGTGTGTGTGTGTGTTTTATCTATGTATCTGTACATACGCCATGTGCATGCCTGGTGCCCACAGAGATCAGAAGACAGCATCGGATCCCCTGGAGCTGGAGTTACCGATGACTGAGAGACCGTGTCAGTGTTGGGAATTGAACCTGGCTCTTCTGTAAGATCAACAAGTGTTAACTGCTGAGCCATCGCTCCAGCCAAGAGAACATCTGAATATGAGGTTTTCGGTTTTGTTGTGTTGTGGTCAAGTAAGCCTCATGCGTCAGCTAACATTCCTATTATATTAACTAGTTCAACAAATATTTAGTCCTAAAGTAGACGAGTATTTTCCTAAAAGTTGAGATTAGTATAGTGAGGAAATCAAAATCTCTTTCTCTGTAGAGTTTATATTTAGAAGACAGAGACTCAAGTGATGACATGTAGTTGACAAACCAGTGACGATCCAACTTCTTGTTGAGAGAAGAGCTATAATGAAGAACAAATGTGATGAAGGATCCAAGGGGGTTTTACCTATCTACTGTCATGTGTCCCCAATTTAGTGACTTTAAACAACTACATTAGTTTTCATGATTCTGCTCACAGCCATTAGTCAGAATTAGTCACTTGGTTCTCCCTAACTGTAAGCAGGCAGGCACCTATGGGAGAGAACATGGGGTTTGGGAAGGAGTCGGTATTTTCAGGCACAGGCCATTCTGGAGGAAGAAGAGGGAGATTGTAATCAGAGTGAGATTTTCAGGCACTAAATCCATAGTCTTTCCTAAACACTGAATTGCCCTCTTAAGGATATTTGCATGGTGGGGGTGGGGGGGGTGTTAACCTTTTCTGCTGTTGTAACAAATGATTCATGAGATACAATTTGAGGGAGGGAGGATTTATCTTGGCTCACGGTTTCAGACGTTATGGTCTGCAGCCTCTATGTTTTTGGACCAAGGTGAGGCAGATGATGGCAGAAGGACACCCTGGTGTTAAGTTGGTCTCTTCATTGTGGCTAGAAAGTAGAGAGTGTAAGAGAAAGTGTGCCTCCCTGACAGGCCTTCTCTGTGTTTTCTAGTCAGCGTCCATCCTAGCAGACTGCGAAGTCTGCATTCAGAATGAGCTCAACATGCCCACTGTTTCTGTAAACAACCTCATACATAGCTAATGGTGTGCTTTGCTAACCGTTTAGACATGTTCCAGTCCAATCAAACTGATAGTTAGCCATTGTTGTTAGTATTTAGTATTTTTGTACATGCCTTCCTGTTCTTCTACGAAACTGCTTCTCATGGAACGTGGACATGCTTGAAACCTCTTTGTGGCTGATGGATTGATTGATAGGTAGCCTGAAGTTCAATCATAGTGAAATACCCATAGTTCACCTGGCCCCCAATCTCCAAGTCGCATCTATTCAGTTCACCCAGGCCCTGAGAATGTCTTTATACCATATGTCAGTTGCTGGTGTCAGAGAAGTGATGCCCCAATGAGGAGGAAATTCTATGGGAAAAAAGAGGAACATATTTTTTTCTTTTGCCATTAAAATAAGCTTCAACTTCTCTGAAGGAAATGGTGATTAAGTGCTGGGGGAGGGGGAGCGGCTTTAAAGATTATAAATCTGTTGCCAAGGTGGAAGCACGTCCTTTAATATAAGCAAGTTTTGAGAGCTCCTGTGTGACGCCTGCCGTTGATGCCCTAAATGACTGGAATAGATGATGATAACGACAATCATGATAATGGCTATTTCAGGCAAGGAACGCTTGCCGTGTCATCAGCGCTCAAGGGCAGGTCCATTATTGGTCCTGGGTCCTGCCCCTGCTGCCATCTTTCCTCTCCCATCAGACTTCCTTTGTCCTTCAAGAGGTAGTTTTCCAGACATTTGCAGTGAGAACTGGATGTTCGGTTGGGAGACAAACATGAGCATCTGCTGGGCTCCGTTTCCTATGTTTCACACAGGTGCCTGCTGGGAGCCTCTCTTAGACTGGGACTCCATAGGTCCAGGGCAAAGCCTGAGAATTTGTACTTGCTGGGGAAACAGCCCCCACGCCCTGCCAAATCCATACCCATCCCGAACCTCAGTGTAATCGTATCAGCTTCTGAACTCAGATAAGATAGACCATATTCAGTGTGGTATGGCTGTTGATGAGAGAATGTGGCCTGACTGGAAGTAACAACTTTGCAGATCATTCAGTGACGATGAGATTTGCTGACTTAAGTTGGGGTCTAAATTCAATATGACAAGAGTCTTTATAAGAAAAATAAATTCAGCTCACAGACCCAGAGAGAGACCCAGAGAGACATAGTAGAACGCTATGTGATGACCCAGGCAAAGTCCAGAGTGATGAGCCTACAGACCAGGAGACACCAAACATTGTTAGGAACACCAGAAATGAAGGAGAGGCAAGGCCAGATTCTTCCTCAGCCCTCCGAGTATGTGTGACCCTGCTGGAAACTTCATTATAGCCCTCTGGTCTCTGGCGCTGTGGGAGAAGGATTTCCAACATGGTAAGCACTCTGGCTATGTGTTCAGCAGCTCTAGGAAGCAGATGCATCATGTGGTGCTGATACTGTTGGCATGGGAACCATAACTTGAGAACCATTGTTTCAGGGCCTTTCTATAGGGAAAAAAAAATTAAAGAATTCGGATGATGACTTTGTGTGAAAAGGGGGTGTTCTCACACTGATGTTTTTTCTTATTTTACACGGAATCTGTAGTAGACACATGCTGTTTGGAGGTTACCCCAAAGCATCTCAGATTTTTTTCCAAAGAAATGGTCATGAGCATGATTATTCTATGTGCTACTGTGAGTTGGATCTTTCTTTCTGTGGTCTGACACGATCAGCAGTGGGCACATGAGCCAACCTTGGCCGCACTGCACTCTCTGTTCTGGAACTTTGGATTCAAAGCCATGCCGATGCACACATCTGGCAATTGCCATCCCCACTGCTGTGCCCAGGCACTGTGAGGAAATGGGTGTATGGCTGGGGTGCCGGGCCTTCATCTTGCATCTTCAGGTCAAGTCTCTGAAATCCTTCCGGTAAATCTTGTTACATTGCAGTCTGGTTTTGTTGCTTGCTATAAATAATCGAACACAGATTATCTCTCGTCTTTCAATGTCCCTGATGTGGTCTAAATGTAGTGAAGCTGAGTTTTCATTGTTGTGCTTTGGCTCTGAAATGCTGCCTCACTTCTCCACCAGCTTATGTTATGTGCCACTGCCACTGCCACCGCCACCGCCACCGCCACCGCCACCGCCACCGCCACCGCCACCGCCACCGCCACCGCCACCGCCACCGCCACCGCCACGGCAGTACAGCAGTGTTGGAGGGGAGGTATTTGGGACATTGAGGCCTCAGCCTTCACAGATAGGTTCATCCATTTATGGCTTTGTACTAGATCTTAAGGGAGCTAGTTTGTCATAAACATGAGCCCTCCCTTTCTGCTTCCCAACCACCATGAAGTGAGCAGCTCCGCTCCATTGTGGGCAGACTCCCACCACTATGCTCTCATGCTACACCTCAGCACAAGCACAAAGCAATGGCTGAAATTATGAACCCCAAGTCAGCATTTCCTCCACGGTTCTGACTTCTCAGGGCACCAGCATTTGTCATATTGATGGAATGCTAACACGAACATCTGGGGGCTTTTCCTGGTTATAAATGCGATGTGACTGTTGTGACAAAGAGAGGGTGACTGCTAAACATTTATTTGCAAAGTTAGTCTTCTAGGGCTGAAGAGACGGCCTAACTGTGCTTGCTGCCCTTCCAGAGGACCCAAGTTCAGGCAGCACTCACAACTGCGTACCAACTCCTGCTCTGGAGTAGCTGATGCCCCTTCTGGCCTCTGTAAGCATCTGCACATATCATACACTCACGCACATGCAAGCATGCACGCACACATGCACATAAACAAAAATTAATCTTTTTCCAACACTGTTCTTTGCTTGACTGTAGTTTGGCTAAATGTCATTGTACAACTAGCAAGAAGGGTTCCCTAAACGGTGACTTCTTGAGGAAAGGTGTTTATCATAAGGACATCTAAGGAGACCACAGAACTGGTTAAAATATCCTTTTACCCAGTTATTCCGGCACTGAGCAAGAGTTTCACAGCCACCAGCTTGTTCAGTAAGGTGATATTAATGCAGGTTTTCTGATTAGCCTAAAGGTTTGCCTCAAATTTGTGTTTGTAAGAATTCCAGATGCAGCTCTGAAAGAGAAGCCTCTGGATATTAGGGTGTAACCCTACCTTTTCTGTCTGAGCTAAATTATCCCCTTTTGCTGATATCACCTACCTTCTCCACCTGAGCCGCTTTGTACTGCTTTCAATTGTTGCTGTCAACAGCTTCCTCACTACCCTGGAGGTCAGTTTCCCATGCAAGGCATTACAATTATGTTTTGTTGGACAAATTGGGCTAACTTTCCCCCTTGGCTGATGTAATAAATTGAACTAATCTCAACTCATACCTGCCCCTTGTTTGCCAGACTCCTCCCTCCGAAGCCTGGTCACATAGTCAGATCTGTTGAATGGAATTCCCATGAGCTCCTTCTCCAAATCCCACCTCCCCTGCCATGATCTCCAAACCACAGTTGCCTAAATCCTTTCAACGATCTTCCTCCAACATAGGAAACAAGCAACTTTTGCTGCCACCCTCCTATAGGTTTCACAGTGCGTCTCAAAATGCTCCTATTTTTAAAATTAAAGGAATAGCAAAGTGCCTTCCAAAGTTCAGTCTGAGTTTAGAAAATTCATTACACTGAAAAGAGAAAAAGAATTTTTCTTTATTGCTGATAGTTAGTGGCATTGATGGATCACGGCAGAGCCATCCGCAATATGGCCAAATAACTTCGCTGGAGAGGATTTTATATAGCTACAGCTAAAATTCAATGAACTGATTCAGAAGACGCAGTATAAAATATAACAGTGGCTTCCAGTGCCAAATCAATTTGGGGGCTCGAAGGGAGAGAGAGAGAGCCTTCGTTCCCTCCCCTTTCATGGATGTGACTTTAACTAGACTGTAAATTCCCAGGCAGAGGAGTGGCAGGCGGTCGGTTACAGCAGATGATTTAAGAGACCTACCACGAAAAATCAGCAAGTGCTGGCCAGCACCAGCACTTAGACAGCATGGGACAGTGGGGAATGTCCTCAAGAAAAGTCGAAAGGCTCAAAGGATGCACTGGGGAAGGGGATCGTGTGGGTATGTAGAAGAGAGAGCTGAAGTAGAGTCACACACTGGAGCTGAAGCTCACTGATGAGCTAGACTGGCAGTCAGCAGGCACCCAGGATCCTCCTGTCCTCACCCCGCCCCAGGCCTGGGGCTGTAAGTGTGTACCACCATGCCTGGCTTGTTACACTCATTACATGGCTCATGCCCCACGCTTTAGACATAAGCATTTCACCTACTGAACCATCTCCCCAGCCTTCCTCTCCTGACTTAGTTCTTCTCATCTTTCGACTTCCATCCTCTCTTCTGTGATGCTCCCTGGATTCCAGAAGGAACTTTCTTTTCAGTCAAAGTCCTCAGCAGTCATTCATACTCAGTACTTCATCCATCATCTGCTTCTGAAAAGGTTTCTCTGACCAAGGCTGAGGGCCACCCTAGTCCGTGGGTATAACCAGAAATATTTAGAAGGAATTTTAACTACGCGTTCCTTTGAAAATCAGTAGGTGATTTCCCCCATAACACCTGTGATTTGCCTAGCCATAGACTTTTGAGCAGTTCTATAGTGCCAAGCATGTATTTCCTACCATGGAATTGGCCTCAAATCCAATCAGATAGTGGTTGATTAATCCCAAAATATTTGAGCCAGTATTGTATCCATGGGTCTATCATGCTAAGGCAGTTAAATTGTAGTACATAGAAGATCTAGCTTGGTGTGTTCATTGATGACTTCCCTCTCTACCAACTGCTTACATATGGCATCTTCTAGCACTGTGAAAGCTAATTATCATGGAAGAATTTCCCAGCTCAATTCCAGTGCTGTCTTGTATCTAGGATCTTATTGTCTGGTTCTGGTGAGCATCCAAGAACAATGGTAGTAACCTATATTGTTTGGGGGAGCCTCTGGGGCTCTCTGGCCAACAGCTTACTGGGAAATATCCCACTCCTGGCAACATGATATGGGTTCAAAAACCTATGAATTCTGGGAACAATGTTAACTACCTATACAGAGTACTTCTAGTCAATCTTTAGAAAGAAAGATAAAAAAAAAAACACAGTTTTTTTGTTTGTTTTTTTTTATTAACTTGGTATTTCTTATATACATTTGAGTGTTATTCCTTTCCCGGTTTCGGCAAACATCCCCTAACCCCCCCTCCCCTTCCTTATGGGTGTTCCCCCCCCCACCCCCCCCCCCCTTACCCCCCCCCCCCCCACCGTCCCCGTCCCCGGGGGTTCCGGTTTTACCGGACCCAGGGCTTTCCCTTCCACTGGTGCTCTTACTAGGATATTCATTGCTACCTATGAGGTCAGAGTCCAGGGTCAGTCCATGTATAGTCTTTGGGTAGTGGCTTAGTCGCTGGAAACTCTGTTTGGTTAGCATTGCTGTACATATGGGGTCTTGGCTCCTTCAAGCTCTTCCAGTTCTTTCTCTGATTCCTTCAACGGGGGTCCTGTTCTCAGTTCAGTGGTTTCCTGCTGGCATTCGCCTCTGTATTTGCTGTATTCTGGCTGTGTCTCTCAGGAGCAATATGCATTCACATTTTGATCATCCGTCTTGAGTTTCATTTGTTCTAGGCATCTAGGTAATTCAAGCATTTGGGCTAATAGCCACTTATCAATGAGTACCTACCATGTATGTCTTTCTGTGATTGGGTTAGCTCACTCAGGATGATATTTTCCAGTTCCAACCATTTGCCTACGAATTTCATAAAGTCATTTGCTTTTGATAGCTGAGTAATATTCCATTGTGTAGATGTACCACATTTTTCTGTATCCATTCCTCTGTTGAAGGGCATCTGGGTTCTTTCCAGCTTCTGGCTATTATAAATAAGGCTGCGATAAAACACATAGTTTTAATTGAGTTATAAACTAGTAGGTTTCTGTATAGCTTTTTCATACGTTCTTAGTTTTAGTTGACACCCCCTCCCAGCACCTCCACCTTTTCTCCAACCTCACCTCCATTCTCCTTTAAACAATCCCTCCTGTGGTGGTTTGTATATGCCAGGCCCACGGAAAGTGGCACTATTAGGAGGTATGGCGTTGTTGGAGGAGGTGTAACCTTGTCAGAGAAGTTTGTCACTGTGGAGGTGGGGCTTTGAAGCCTCATATACATGTTCAAGTGTGGCCAGACCCTCCTCCTGGCTACCTGCATAGGACAAGCTCCTCCTGGCTGCCTTTGGATCAAGATGTAGAACTCTCGACCATGTCTGCCTGGGTGCTGCCATGCTTCCCGCCATGATGATAATGGACTGAACCTCTGAAGCTGTAAGCCAGTCCCAGTTAAATGTTTTCCTCTTTAAGAGTTCCCTTGGTTATGGTGTCTCTTCACAGCAATGAAAACCCTAACTCAGACATCTCCTTTGGTTTCCCTCAACCCCTTCTACTTTCATATTACATGTGGTTTACTTTGTGTCCCAGTTGGCTTTCTGTCAACTTGACACAAGCTAATGAAAGAATAAAGATTTTAAACTATCCCCCACTGACCCTGCTGTGAGGACAAGTGCACCTCACAGCAAAAAATAACATAACATGTTTTGGGGATGTAGCCTGGCTATAGCCACCACAAATCATCTGGCCTCGATAAGGCCTGACTCAACAGTCCTGAGGAAAACGAGAATTAGGGTCAGCTTGCCCCAGAAGCAGGGTGGCCTAGAGTTGAACTGAGCCCAAGTTACAAACCAATGAAATTGCTTTGTGTGACTGTTGCCAACTGCCTATGTAATTTTCCCTATAAATCCCGTCCCCTAATTGGGCTCAGGGTCGACTACTCTGTCTCCTGTGTTGTCCCCAGAGCTCTGGTTCCTCAAATACACCTCTTGTTTGTTACATCAAGACTGAGTTCTTGGGGGGTTGTGCCATCTCGAGATTTGAGTGGGGGTCTTTCCCACCCCGGTGGTCTTTCACTAACATCATTTGGGAAGAGGGACTCCGACTTGAGAAAATGCTCTGTAAGATTTGCCTGTAGGAAAGTCTGTAATGATTGACGTGGGAGGGCTCACGTCACTGGGCAGGCATTACTTGGGTGTATAGAAAGCAAGCCGAGCAACCCATGGGGAACAAATCAGGAAGCAGCACTCTTCCATTGTTGTTACAAAATGGTAATGGCTGTGCTCAGCTGACATTTGAGAGAAAGATTCCTTTTTTAATTAGAAAGGGCGAAGTGTGGATTGTTGTCTTTATGCAGGTGGGGGCTGGCACAGGATAAGGCAGGGCCTATGATTGGACAGTGAGAAAGGGGGCGGGACAGAGTTTTGAAGAGAGAGGGAGAGGGAAAGGAGAGGGAGAGGGAGAGGGAGGGAGAGGGAGAGGGAGAGGGAGGGAGAGGGAGAGGGGGAGGGGGGGGGGGAGGGAGAGAGGGAGAGAGGGAGGGAGAGGAAGAGAGAGAGGGGAGAGAGGGAGGGAGAGGGAGGGAGGGAGAGGGAGGGAGAGGAGAGGGGAAGAGAAGGGAGAAGAGAGAAGAGAAGAGAAGAAGAGAAAAGAGGGGAGGGGATGGGAGGGGAGAAGAGAGAGGAACCAAGATGTAGGCAGAGAAGGACGACCCAGATCCATGTAGTCACAAATGGCCACAGGTTGTTATGAATATTTCTTAGGGGATAGATTTCTATAGGTCAATTTATCTTATCTGGGTGGGTTTATATCATTATCAATTGGCTCTGAGTTTATTGTGTCGACGCTTTATGGAATGTAAATTTACTGAGATAAATTACTTAGATAAATCTGACTGTTAAGTTATAAGCTTCTGGAGTTTTGATTTGGTCCGGCTGGTGTGAGTTGAGACAGTGACCGCAGGGGGCGGTTGCAGGGTCCACAGTAAGAGAGCCACGAGATAGGCGGTCTCTGTATGAAACTGGCATGGCAGTGTCCACCTTGGGAACTAGATGGATGGAGAGGTTGCTGCTGGGCTCAGATAGTAGCCAGTGACAGCGTGGGATAGAGATTGGGAGTTTAGCAGGTGAGACTCTTTGCTGACTGAATTGAAAATACCCCGCTAATGCCATATGACTCCATGATGCCGGCAAGCGAGGGTTTGGGGGTATTACTAATATTTAACGCACCATTCCACAGCCGCTGCATCTGTTCCTGTCTTGAGTTCCTGCCGACCTCCCTGAGTGATGGACTAAGCTGTAAAATCAAATAAATCCTTTTTTCCTTCAAGCTGATTTTGGTCATGGTGTTTGGTCATAGCAACATATAGCTAACTTAAGTCCTGTCTTCCTCTCCTTTAAATTCCTCCCCACCTCACCTCTCTCTCTCTCTCTCTCTCTCTCTCTCTCTCTCTCTCTCTCTCTCTCTCTTTTTTTTGCCATCTGGCCTTGACTTACTCCAACTTAAATCCAGCTATCAAAAAGTAAATCTAAAATCTACATATAAAGAGAGCACCAGACATTTGTCTTTCCAGGCCTAGGTTACCTCACCTGGTATTATATTTCCGGATCCCATTCATCTTCCTGCAAATTTCAAAATCCCACTTTCCTTTAGTTACAAAGAGAATGACATTGTGCGCATGTTCCACGTTTTCCCTGTCTGTTCCACACCCAATGGGCATCTATGCTGACTCCAATTCCTAACATTGTGAATAGGGCAGCAATGTGTAGATCCGTGTGGCTATCTCTAGGGTAGGGCACAGGGCCCTTTGGATAGACGCCCAGGCGTGGTTGAGCTGGTAATATGGTATTGCTAACTTTTGCTTTTGAGGAACCTCTACACTGGTTTCCATGGTGACTGTTTAGGTTAATACTGGCATCAGGCACAGTTGACAATCAGGCACATCCACGGACAGCTGAAAGTGACTCCGCAACAATCAGGCATCTTTACAGCCAGCTTTTGAAGGACCCCACGACGAGACACATCATCACTAGCTGCCCAAGAAGAGGCACATTGTCGTCCCTGTCCCTTCTCCCCTTGCACATGTGTCAAGGCCCCAATAAAAGTCATGTTCTCTCTCCCTCCACTCTCTTTTTCTCTCTCTCAGAGGCCACCTCTGTGTCTCCTCCCCTTTAATAAAAGCCCTCCCATGTGAGATCTGCCACATGGTGTGATTTTTGTCAGGATAGCCGCCAAGTTGCATCAGACGCCAACTCCCAGTGCCATATCATCAAGGAATTATAGTTCTAATATATGACTTTTGAGACAATACTAAGGCTTTTCCCAAAAGTGTCACCAGGGCCTATGTTTAGAAGGAAGGAGCAGGGGCCAGGGCCTGGGACAATATAGAGGACATTGGCCCTTAGGATGGTTTATTAGCACACTCGTGGGTACCAGTGATATCTAGTTGGCCCCCAGACTGCAGGCAGCAAGTGACAGATTACATGTGTGCCTCCTCATTTAATGTGTTCCTATCTTCCAGATCTGCTCCTTGCCAAGAGTTTACAGGGCAAGCCGCCCCGAATGCTCCATTCAGCATGATTCATCCTCACTCAATTTTGGAAGCTTTTAAACTCGGACGAGGGGTGTGAGGGGGTCGGGGGTGGACAGCATGGCCCTTGGGGATGCGCTGTCACGCATTAGCAGTTGATTTTTAAACACCAAATATGCTGCCGTCAGTCATGGAGGGACATAATAATATGACTTCAAAAGTGCAGGGTCCAAAAGAAAGGGCATTATTAATGGGAAAAAATTTTAAAGTTATATTAAAGAGCCTCGAGTCTAGTGGAAAAAGCCAAGAAATGGGAACAAAATTAGCATTATTATAGCTTTTCATGGTAACTTACTCTGGGTTTTTATGGTGGCTTTATAAAAAGAGGAGGAAAAAGAGGAAATGTAGCTGATCATAATTTATCCAACCAAATACATTTCCCATCCCCAGCGCACCTGTGATCCTGACTGTATAAATACAGTGTTTTCTTTTCAGGCCCTTTCCCTGGTCATTTGCTCCTTGCAGTGTCCTTGAAGAGCAGTAAACAGAAGAGCTCTTGGAAACCTTTCAGGAATAGTTCAACATAAGGGCCAGGGATTGTACCTATTAATTTACATCTTAATAATCCAAGTCCTCACAAAGCCCACAGTGGAAAGGCTCCCTAGGAGACTGTGTTGACTGGCATAATAGCCCTGACCTCAGTTGTCAGAGGACAAGATGGTCTGAGGGGGCCAGGCCTTGCTTCTTCCCCCACTAATAAGCTAACCTACACCTAGTTGCAAGAGCACTGGTGCCTGAGGTCTGAAGGAAGTCTCAATTCGGGTTTATTTGTTGGTGTTTGTTGATGATTTTTGGTTGGTTCCTTTGGTTTTTTGTTTTTTGGTTTTTGGGTTTTTTGGGGGGGGTTGTTTGTTTGGTTTTTTTTGGTTTTGTTTTGTTTTGTTTTTGAGACAGGGCCTCACTGGGTAGACCTGGTTAGTTCAGAGCTCACTATGTAGCTGAGGCAGGCTTCGAACTAAGGGAGATCTGAAATATTGCATTAATTTGGTTTGGAAATTTAAATGATTTTTGAAAGAGAGAGAGAGAGAGAGAGAGAGAGAGACCCTTTTAGTGGTCAGAAACAGATGTAATATGGAATTTAACACCTTAACTAGTTTAACTGTGAACTTCAATAGTATGAAGTGTATCTCATTCACAAAGGCAGACCCCTCATGGTCTAACCACTGCTCCCTGACAACATTTACATCATAAAAGAGAACGTTCACACCATAGCCACATAGATAACCCAAGAGATGAGAGGCTAAGATAAGTGTACACTATATATGCTATAGAATTCCAGTCAGCTATACATATGCAGCATGTAACGTGGATGAACCTTGAAGACACTAGGTCAAGTGACACAGACCATTCACAGAGAGACAAATGCCAAGCTGGACTGAATGGTCCACACCTGTAATCCTAGCACTTGGGAGATAGAGGCATTAGGATCAGGGTAAGGCCATCCTTGGCTACATCATGAGTTCAAGGCCATCATGGGCTACCTAAAACTCAGCCTCAAGGGCTGGAGAGATGGCTCAGCCGTTAAGAGCACTAACTGCTCTTCCAGAGGTCCTGAATTCAATTCCCAGCAACCACATGGTGGCTCATAACCATCTGTAATGAGATCCAATGCCCTCTTCTGGTGTGTCTGAAGACAGATACAGTGTACTCATATACATTAAATAAAATAAATCTTTAAAAAAAAACTCAGCCTCAAAAACAAATACTATATGATTCCATTTATATGAAAAACCTGGAGACCTCAAAATTGCAAAAATAAGAAATAGAACAGTGGTTGCTAGAGAACGAGGCAAGAGGGACTCAGGGAGTTTCTCCTAATGGGTACAAAGATTCAGAGTTTCGGGATGACAGTTTCATGAGATGGATGGAGTCATTCACCATTTTGAATTGTACCCTCAAAAATGGCTAAGGCAATCTTTGCTTTTATAGTCACCCCAAGAAATGGCAGGAAACTGAACTGTACATGTTAGAGTCTGAAGGAGCATCTACGATAATAGATGTTAAAATAATGAGAGGCAAAAGCATAAGCCTCATGTGTCACCTACCAAATTAACTGGATGCATGAAGCATTTCTCCTCCCTCTGCTGCCCTAGGAGATGAAGCTCCCATGGTGCCACAGAGATGAAAAAAACCAAGTTAATTCAACCCAACCAACAGCAAGAGTCTCCAGAGCTGGCCCAGGCTGATGGTCCAAGCTCACCGCCTCACTGACCCTCAGTCAACATAAGAAATGACTTTTAAAGTGATTCCAGAGCTGTCCTGTCCAGTAAAGGCTGTTGACAATCTGAGCGTTCTCTGGTCTAAACTTTGCATTTGTTAAATACACTGCCATGCTGAGAGGGCTCATCCAGACCTGACTACTCCATCCTATTAAATAAATGGTTTAGACCCATTATTCCTGTTTTCTCCAGCATAGTTACACAGTTTACCCCAGGCTCCCAACGATGTCAAATTGACCAGACCCAATGAGTAAGAGACATTGCAGATATCACAAGGAGAATGCTCAGTGAATGGAAAATAAGCCCGCAAAGAACTGACGTGCTGCCACGCTGGAAAAATGGGTAAGCAGCCCATAATATTCCCTCCAAAGTAAACAATGCCCCCCCCAAAAAAACCCATACATTGAAAGTTAGACCTATGATTAAGAAGGAGGTATAAACTTGGCAGGGCCTCAGGGGGTTCAGAGGGCACAGTAAATGATTGATAAACTTGATACAGCCCAATGGGAAACTGGACACAGATGTGACATAGAAAGATACTACAGGAAACCTGTGGTCCACTGGGGGAATTCTGAGGGAAAGACCATGAGAGCAGAACACCATCCAGACTCAATAGAGACATGACACCGGAAAAACTGAGACCATGGTCACAGACATCACTTAACTGTGGGGGCCATGCTAACGCTTGTCCCCGCTCCCAAAACAAAATCAAGCAGATACCAGTGACCTTCGATTGTAAGGCAGAAAAGGCCCCTCTGGGATCAGAAGGTAAGGGGTGGTCTGCATAGAGCAGTGGCTCAGATCTCAATGCCACTGATGAGTGTTTGATTAACCCCTGCTCAGCCCTCACCTATAATAACTCATGCAGCATCCTGTACAATGAGATGAAGGATGAAACTCATACTTCCATACAGTCCAAATTCAGCCCGCTGATTTACTGACTTAATATGTAGGTATAGGCCTAAAACCACCACTAGACTACAACAACAGAAAGGGAGAATCGGCTTAGATTCCAAGTGAGCAAGCTCTGGTCTATGACCCAAATCTCCCTCTAGGACTGGTTTTTATAAATAAAGTTTTATTTAAACAAATAACCATACCTCTTCACTTTCATATTATATGTGGCATCATTTCCAATGTGATATCAGATCAGTGTGGTTGCCACAGAGACCAGATGACAGACAAGAAGTAAAATACTATCTAGGCTTTTACAGGTTGCTGATTCCTTACTTGAGTATTTGTTACAGTACCATAATCAGACTGAAAGCTGGAAGGTTTAGGGAAGTCAGATGTGGACAAGCCCATGAGAATAGACATAAAGCATCATAACTTTGAAGACTACACTAAAGGTCACAAGAGAGCATCCAGTGAAGAAGCGATATTAAACAGGCAGTGGGCCAATGACTCAGCCAGTACACAGGAGCAAAAGTCCAACCGTGATCCTGGCAGTTTTTGTGCAGTCGCTATGGCTATGACCTTCTCTTAGGTCCACTAACACAGGCTATCTCTCACCAATGTTCACAGCTGCTAACATAATTGAATCTGTAAATGTCCAGCAACCGAGAATAATTAACTCTATCCATGGCACCATTTCTTGAGAGGTCAACAGCCACTTGGAAGCCATAGATTTCATCTGATGCCTTCTGGTGCAAAAAAAGACAACTTCAACCTGACCAGGACTGTGTCCTCAGTATTGGTTTGCCCAAGGAAGCATCACAATCAGAATGCTTGCAAGAGTTTTCTCTATTTCACTAGAAGTGACAAAATCATTTGCTACCCCAGCAGTCTACAGTGGCGATGACAGAACAGAGCCAGTGAACCCGAGGGCAGCCTCTAACACGCAGAAACGGCAAAACCACCTAAAAACTATTAAAAGACTCGAGCTGCACCAGATGTGTCCTCTAACCGCGTGGAGTTAAATCAATAACAGAACTACCTCTGGAAATTTTGCAAACAATCAAAGTGGTTTTTATTGTTCAGTTTTCCGTTACTTTGGGAGGGATGGAGGGAGGGGATGCCGAGGTTGGGATGTATTGTACAAGAGAAGAATAAAAATTAAAAGAAGAAAAATACCTGAGATGGTCAATTTATAAATAGGAAAGGTTTTTATTGGAGCTCTCAACTTTGGAGGCTTCAGCACATGACTGATTGACTCCATTGCTTCAGGTCTGTGGTAACGTCACAATAGGAATGCATGGTTCAGCAAAACCATTCACTTCATGGGGGGTCACCAAAGAGAGAATAAAGAGAACAGGTCTCCATAATGCCCTTTGAGGGCGCACCTCTGATGGCCTAAATAAAGCCTTCCACTAAGGAGGGATAAGTTGGGAGCTCACCACAGAGCTTCCAGAGGACAGGTTCTCAAATAACCCAGGCTAACCTCAAATTCACTGTATAGCTGAGGCTAACTTTGACCTCAACATTCTGGCCTTCACCTGTGCTTACGGGTGTGAGCCACCATACTGGGTTTGGAGGTACGTCTTTATTAGCACACAAGGGAAGCAGTTGACATCTTGGGGAGTACAGCGAGGCAGGTTAGGAGCCCAGAAAAGCTTCTACCCTGGGCTGTTTGGGGAGAGTCAAGGTCAGTTCAGTTGTGCCTCTGCTTCTCAGGGGTATTTTTAGTGGAAGATAAACAAACGGGAACAAATCCTGCAAGGAGCGCTCCTATGCAGCTTGCAGTCAAACTAGGTCAGCCTAGGCCCTGAAGAGGGACACAGTGCCCCAGAAGCAATAGCAGAAGGTGGCCAGGAGCAGGCTTCTTGCCACTGAGGGGGCTTGCACCTCGGCCCAAGCAAGTCTGGGCAAGTCTGGAATCATCATCTCCATGCACCCCACTTATACACAACAGTGTCTGCACCACAACATAAAAGCCAGAGCAGAACGGCATAGTCTCCACAGAGGAAACACCACCAAGCCACTCTGTGGAGATGTCAGTGCTTCCCAGTAGCCTTGGAGTTGGTGGGGAGTCAGGGTGGCAGAATGAAGTTCCTAGAAATAGTGCCCTCTGTGTCCTACGAAATGTGGGTGACTCCTCAGTCACCAAGGATATTTAAGAGAGCCAGTCACATGTCACAACAGCATACACAACAACAGTGCTCAGTAAACTCCACTGAGCTAGGACTGACAGTTCCCACAGTGTTTTGACTCCATGTTTTAGCTACCTCAGCATAAGCTGGTCCAAGCAGTGAGTTCCTGGGGGTCTCCATCGCTGTCTGTCCACTGGGGCACATGTGGGCTCAGAGTTAAAGTCTCTCAGGAGATTCCTAGTGCAGGTCACTGTAGGTGAGGTCACTGTAGACCTCTTTTTACCAGTCTCCTGCTTGGAAACCCCTGCCCACTTCTCAGGGGAAAACGCAAAGTCCATCCTCTTCCCCCATGTAACCATTTGGCCATAGTGTAAACCTCCACCCCCTCTCTACCCAGCCCTACTGTCCTGGTCTACTCTACCTCCTTCCTGGTCCCTGAGCGTCTGGGCCCTTCTCCGCTCAGGCTCAGCTCAGCTATCACACCTGACCTCCTGCCCATAAGATCCCCAGCTCCGTCTGCTTTATGCCCTAAGGGAATCTGTCAATGTCTGTAATGACCACTTTCGATTTGTAAACTTCTGTTTCATGGTCTCTCTTGGCCAAACTACAATATTTCCTTTTTTTTTTCTTTCTTTCTTTCTTTTGCTTCCTTCCTTCTTTCCTTCCTTCCTCCTTCCTCCCTCCTCCCTCCCTCCTCCCTCCCTCCTCCCTCCCTCCCTCCCCCTCCCTCCTCCCTCCTCCCTCCCTCCCCTCCTCCCTCCCTCCCTCCCTCCCTTCCTCTGACGTGATGCCCTGCACTCAGGGAAGGGTTGCCATCTACTGAAGCTCAGCACATAAGTTCTCAATAAGTGAATATAGAGCCTATGACTCTTTCAGAACCTGGGTTGGAGTCCTTGTTTTGAGAGGAAAACCTGAGGCTGCTGACTGGAGCGATCCAGCAGGACGTTGGGGCTGCTGTATCTGGAGAGTCTGCTGCTCAGAGTGAGGAGATGGAGTCTCCTGAAGACTGTGTTTGCTCACAGGGTGATGTTGCCTGCCCGATGCTCTCCAGCTCTTGTGGGCAATGAAGGGGCCAGCTTCCCTGGCTATGGGATCACATACTTCCTTCTCACGCTCCCTACATCCAAGGGAAACTTGTGATTCACATGCTGTTACCTCCGAGAGTTGTCAGTACTGGCATGTGCCACTGTGCCCGGCTCAGGGGTTAGTGTTTGATCCATGACTACCTCTAACTGCAGGAATTACTTCAGAGGCAGCTCAAGGTAGTCTGTGTTTAACGTGTCCCCTCCTAAATACACAGATTAGCAGTGTGACAGTATTAAGAGGTATTAAGAACTGGTCCTCGGGCTGGGCACACTCCTTTAATCCCAGCACTCAGGAGGCAAAGACAAGCAGATCTCTGGGTTCGAGAACAGCCTGATCTTCAGAGTAAGGTCTAAGACAGCCAGGACTATACAGAGAAACCCTGTCTCAAAAGCAAAGAGCTGGGCCTCTTATGAGGAGCTGAGCTAACATCTCACCTTCCCTGTGAACTGAGGCAAGGCCTTTCTCAAAGTGCCTTGCTCACTGCTTTGCCTTTGCTCCTCACAAGGATACAGCTGGAGAGCCCTCACCAGGCCCCAGTGCCTTGATATTGGACTTCCCAGCCCACAGAACTATGAGAAGCAAATTTCTGCATTTATAAATGTCTCAGGATCCCATGTTCTGTTAGGAGAGCCTGGAGACAGAGAGATCTGATGAGTTGATCAGAGCCCTTTGAAGAGACGCCAGGTCTGCCGATGCTCGTCCTGGGACAGAGGAAGAGACTGAGTGGGAACGCCCCAGGGAGCAGTCAGGGCAGGATGGCAGGGGGTGTTGAACTGATGGGAAGAAGTGAGACAGGGGAAGGCAGGAGCCATGAGAGGGGAATTGGAAGCCTCTGTGGGCAATGAGGGTTCGGTCCATGGGGGACACTTTGAGAAAAACAGTGCAAATCACAGCTCATAATTATCCCATTGAGGACCACTGATAGCTGAGGTATTTATTCACTAAATGTTATTCCCTGAGGTGGAGAGGCAATCTAAGGGCATTTACTTTCTGGTATTTTCAGCTTATTGTGTATACCTCTGGGGCAAAGGAATGCAGGGAAGCTTGATTATGAAGGCGGGTGAGCTTTAGGAAGGTTCCGGGTGGTGTCTGCTCCATCGCGGAGGGCAGGGGGAAACCAAAGCCTTGGCAAGTGCTCTGATCTGCTGGAACAAGCCTTACCTGAAGCCTAAACTGGAATTTTCATTTACCTTTTCAAAAAAAAAAATGGTTTGGCCGAGTTTTCCAGCTTTTGCAAATGTTATTAATTTCTTTTCTTTTTTCTTTTTTTTCTTTTTTTTTTTTTTCAGCTTTCAGAAACTTTATTTTCCTTCCACCTTTTTCCCCTTCGCTCAGGCACCTGCAGGACCACTCAGAGGTGGCTCTAACCCACTCAGTGGCCTGTGCTGTGGGAGCTGCTGACCAGTCCTCAGTGGCTGGCCGTGCACTCCAGTCTTCTGTGGGGAACTGCTGGATGGGCACAGAGGGCACCTGCACACCCTCAGACCAGTCGGCCACCTCAGGCTGAGCAGCAGTGAACTCAGGCGCTGGTGCGGTCCATTCACCCTGGAATTCCTCCTTGGTCACAGCCTTCTCAGGAGCAGTCTGCTCCTCCTTCTCAATCTCCTCTGGGTCCCTGTAGAAGTAAAGATCAGGCATAACCTCCCATGGGTGCTCCCGGGAGATGGTTCCTGGCATGCGGTTTGTTGCCATTGAGAACCCTGCTGACGTCAGCGTCATCTCCTCCAGGAACACTGGCCAGCGAGCTGTGCTGAAGTTTGCCGCTGCCACAGGAGCCACTCCAATTGCTGGCCGCTTCACACCTGGGACCTTCACTAAACAGATCCAAGCAGCCTTCAGGGAGCCATGGCTTCTAGTGGTGACCGATCCCCGGGCTGACCACCAGCCTCTCACAGAGGCCTCTTAACGTCAACCTGCCCACCATTGCTCTGTGTAACACAGATTCTCCCCTGCGCTATGTGGACATTGCCATCCCATGCAACAAGGGAGCTCACTCAGTGGGTCTCATGTGGTGGATGTAATTAATTTCTAATTCATTCCTTCCCTAAAATTGTTCTCACAACCAAATAGATTCTGCAGGACTTCAAAATCAGGAAACAGGGCGCGTGAGTAAACCAAGCCATCAAGAGTGTAGGGGTGAAAAAGTGAGGGACCACATAGGCTAGTGGCTAATATCTCTTTATAACATAAAGGGCCAACCTAGCAAAACATCCTAAATGGGGATTTGACTGTGCTGTGTGTTTGAATGAGAATGGTCTCTGTATTAGTCAGTGTCCTCTAGAGTCGTAGAATATATTAGGTAACTCTTTCTCTCTTTATAAATTCCCTATATGTATAATATAATATACAATATATTATATACATATACTATATAATTATATATAATATACAATATATTATATCATTATATCATTATTATTATATATGTGTGTGTATGTATGTATATAGTCTGCAGTCCAACTGAAATATATGGAATGGCTTTTAGACTGCAGACCAACTAATCCAACAATGGCTAACTATAAATGAGAAATCCAAGAATCTAGCAGTTTCTCAGTCCCACAGGCTGGGCGTCTCAGCTGGTCTTCTCTATATGCTGCAATCTTGATGACATAGACTCGAATGCCAGTGAAGAAATAGCTGTGCTAGCAAGGAGAGGGCAAACAGGCAAAGAGCAAAAGCTCCCTTTTTCTATGCCTCATAGAGGCTTCCATCAGAAGGTATAATCCAGATTAAAGGCACATCTCCCTGCCTCACGATCTGGATTAAAAGCATGTGTCATCCTGCTTCAAGATCCAGATTACAGGTGTGTCCCCATTTCTGGATTGCAGTTCATTCTGGACATAGTGAAAGCTGACAATCAAGAATAGCCATGAGAGCCCCCCACCCCCCAAAGGCTCATATATTTGATCACTCTATCCCGGTAGAACTGTTATTAGGCAGTTTGGCTTCATTGAAGGAGGTGTGTCGCTTGGGGCAGGCTTTAAGTGTCAAAAGACTCTAGCCATTCCCAGTTAGCTCTCTCTCCCAGTACCTATGTCTCAAGATGTGATCTCTCAGCTGCTGCTCCAGCACCATGCCTGCCTGCCTGTTGCCATGCTCCTCACCATAATGGTCATGGACTCTCACTCTCTGAAACCATCAGCCCCCAATAAACTCTTTCTTCTATAAGTTGCCTTGGTCATGGTGTCTCTTCATTGCCATAGAAAAGTTACTAAGACAGAAGTTGATACCAGGAGTGGTGGAGGACAATGAGACTTGGGACTAGGAAAGTGTTTAAATACTATTAACTGGACTTAACGGGCCATCCTATTAGGGGCCTGGAAGATAATATTGAAAGCAATGTGAACTATAGAGGTTTCAGAAGAGGAAATTATTAACAACTGGAATAGAAATCACTTTTTGTGGTATTTTGGCAAAGGATGCAGCCGATTCCCTGCCCCCAACCCCCACCGCATATTCTAAGAATCTGTCTATGGCTAAGTGGAAAAATCCTGGAGTAATTTCCTTGGCAAAAGAAAATTTCAAGACAGCCTAATATTGACTCTTTTATGTGGTGATTGGTAACTACTCTTATGCAATTCTGCAATTAAAAAAAAAACAGGTTGGGCAAAAATAAATATCAAATGTACAGCGAAACAGAATGCCAAGAAATGCAATGCTGGAGTTAAGGCTCCTGCTGAAAGAGGTCAGGAGAAACCTGCTGAGACATGGAATAAAAGGAGGGGAGCCCTTGGGGCAGCACCCCACACAGCTAAACCTCCAACTTATGAAAAGCAAAGGCCTAGAGAATATTCTGCCTCTAAAAAGCAACAACACGGTAAGACATATGCAAATGCGATTCAAGGAGGGGCCAAGCTCCATCATGCCCACCTGGACAGCTGAACTTGGCCTCAAACTTGAAGGGCCAGGCAGGCGACTCTGGCATCAAAATCATGAAGGATACACAAGTACAGGGGCTGTGGAGTCCTGCGAGGGTAAGGGGGGCTGCTGAGGTCAGGTATGTGGCAAAGGAGTCCTGCTGGCAGCTCAGAGAAGCCATTGTAAGGAGATGTGAAAGTAAAGCCTGGGTTCTGTTAGAGACCCCAGGAGCCATCGGAGCAAGGGCCTTGGGATATCTATCAAGGAGAGCTGCAGACAGGGAGCGGACCCAGCCCGAGAGAAAATTATATTACCGTCAGCCAAGACGGAGGAATGGAGCCATCTAAGGCCTTGGGCATCGGCATGGAGCCTCCGGATCCAGAGTTTGCCCTGCTGGGATTTGCTTCTGCTTTGGTTCAATATTGCCCCACAGTATCTCCTTTCTTCCTGTTTGGAGTGGCATGCATATTATGTTGGAAGTATGCAATTTACCATTTGATTTTAGAGGGGGTTCAGTTTCCTTGAGTCTTTTAAACAGTGTTCACATGGTAAAAAAACTATGCAGATTCTTGAAGTTTGACTAAATTTATTTTGTATTATGATAGTACCATGAGTTATGGGAACCAGAAAGTGAAGTGTAATGGTTTGAATGAGAATGTCCTCCCTTGAACTCTAGCCATTTCCAGTTACCTTTCTCTTCCTCACACTTGTGAATCGAGATATAAGCTCCTAGCTATTGCCCCAGTGCCATGCCTGCCTGCCTGCCTGCCTGCCTGCCTGCTGCCATGCTCCCAACCACGAGAATCATGAATTCTAACCCTCTGAAACTATAAATCCCCTAAAATTTTTCTTTCATAAGACACCTTGGTCATAGTGTCTTATTGAAGCAATAGAAAAGTAAGGCATCCTCCTGAATACAGATACAGTGCATTGATGTTTAACCCCCAAGATGGATTTCCTACTCACAGTCTCACTGTAAAAGGTCCCCCTACATGTGTCCTTGATAGACAAGAAATTCTCATAAGCAGCATGTAGGAAATAGTCAAGAATTATTTTATATGCTATAGAATAATTGTTTCCATAAATTTGATAAACAGGAAAAGAAGTGATTTATTTTGACATCTACGTGGTCTCAAGAAGTTCCGTGGAGTCCAGAATACACCGCGGTTCCAGGAAGATGGGCTTGACTTTCTCAGATCTGATCGCCCATTCTCCGGCACCCCATCTCAGGTTTAGCTCCCCCTTACCCAGCAAAGGGGTGGAGGGAAGAGATCATTTTCACTCCCTAGGCGGCCACAAGAGGGCGCACTCCGTGGTCTTCCAGAACTGAGAAGGAAGCCACCGTGGGTCAGTAAAAACTGACAAAAGAAAACTTGGTTTAAAACGTGTCATCGGTCAACCTCCACCCACACCTCGCCCACCTTTTTCTTGCTATAAGCTGAATGCAATCAGTGGACACTTTCAGTCTGATCGAGCATCCTTCTTAGGATGCGAGAGGTGTGGTCCTATTACAACTAGGTCTTTTGATGATGGAATTCCTATATCCTAGGAGCTGCTCCCTATACTTTATAAGGCGAATGTCAGAGCGATAGGATTCAAGAAGCCAAGAATGAGGAAAGTTAGCGCTGAGCCCTGCGCCTGGTACATTGACAATGGAGCCGGAACAAGTGTTTACCTCCGGAGATGCTGGTCTTCATTCCCGATTGTTTCCGAATAATGCCCCATCACCTCCCTTCCCCAGCGTTTGTCTAGATCTTTTCTATTCATATTTGAATTGATCCTCGCTCACTTTTCCTTTTTTATTATTATCATTTTGCCTGGGACTTTGGATCATTATAAGATTGCGGGTAATGACAGACTGTAATTAAGCTTAACACAGATTTTTCTTTTAGGAGAGAGAAGAATCCACCAACTGAAACTCAGATTGCCTGGGCTGTAATTTGTGGCGCTGTCACAAAGGGGTCCTTTTCCGCATGGTGCGCAGCGGTGATGAGCAAGCGCTGGGCCGAGGGTGTGCGCTTCTCTCACACGCTCCGGAGCGAGCTGCAGGACTCGTAAATAGCTAAGTATAGCTTGAAGCTGATTACAGGCCCGATCCTCCTATTGTGCCTCATCACTTGTCATTGTTGAGGCGGCAATTGCCGCTCGCTGTTTCTCTTTGTGGCTGGCTGCAGCCGGTTTCCAGGACAGGAGGAGCCTGGAGCTGGGGGGGAGACTGGTTCTTCCAGCCGGATGGGCGTGGCAGGTGTTGGCAATGAGATTAAGAGCAGGCTCCCAGGGTGGACACCTGTTGCCCCAGAATTGCTGTTTATGCACGATCTCTGTCAATGGGGGTGGCCGTAGTCTCTGAGGCCAGGCTAGCTGTGGAAACGTGAGCAGGCGACTCGATTTCTCTGGCTTGGTTTACTCAATTGTAGAAAGGGACTGTTAATATTTAATTTCTTACTCGCAAAGCAGATTTGAATATCAGATACCCTAGAAGTAGGTAGAGTCCTCTGGAGACTTCACATAGGTATACACACAATACACAGACTAGCCATAGAACCCCCTGTGTGCCTATTGTAATGGGTTTGTTTGTTCACGCAGGCGTGTGGGTGTGGAATTAGAACACAGCTGTCTAGCTGACTATAAGTAACAGTGACCACTGCCATCATTGGTCTCGTCCTATAAATCAGGCACTATTTTGAGTTCTTCTCTAGCGCCAAAGCAAAGCTTCCAACGGGAGCAGTAAGAGTCCCGGGATGGGGCAGTTCTTCATCTTCAGGGACCTTCCTCGCCCTGGGTGCTGTGTGACTCCTGACAGGGATCTGTCTGTACCCTCACTATGCTTCAGTCACATGACATCCTCACCTCCCCACCCTTTCTAAATCTCCCTCCTGACCCGAGGGAGGGTAGGAGCTGTAAAGAAGTGATAGCTGTCTGGGATGAAGGATACGTACGTCTGATTACCCCCAAGACTAAAATGTCACACTGGAAATATGCGATTAGTATATCAGTAAAAAGTAAAAATAGGCTTAGAACTGTATATTCCCATGGGGAGGAAAGAATTAAAATACCCAAGCATAGATGTGGTGCCTGATGCAGTGTTTGGGGCCACAGGGGCTGCCAAGTGTCATAGAGGAGGCCACCGTTCCCACCGGGTAAATGATGCTGCTGGGTACGGGTAAAAGTACTGTACTTGTTACTACATTCCTTTCTCTTTACTGTGTCCGCATCTTTGGTCCAGGCTAGCCTCAAACTTGCTATGTAGCTGAGGATGGCCTTGAACTTCTATTCCCTCCACATACAAGTCCAACCCCCGTGTTGGATTACAGAAGGAGGCCACCACATTCAGTTTGTGTGTTGCTGGGCATCCATCCACTCAGGGCCTTGGGCATGCTCTGTGAGTATCCTAGTGACTGAGTTACATCCCCACGCAGATGTATTAGCTACATCTCGTGTTGCTGTGTGTAAATCTATGGTAAGAAGGAAAGGTGGCCTTGGCTCATGTACTGAAGGCACAGTCCGCCATGGGTTTGAAGGCAAGGTTGCTGGGGCACTTTCCCCCAAGGCAGCAGAAGAATCAGGAGGCTTCTTGGTGGCTAATGAAGCAGAGAGTAGACAAGAAACAGGGTGGACTATAAGCCTCCACCCACCCTAAAGACACTTCCTCTACATAGGCTCCACCTCCCAACTATCCTGCAGCCCCCATCCCCCACCCTTCACCCAATCCCCCACTTCAGCCCCCGCCCCCAACCCGCAAACACTCCAGCACTACCCACTGACAATTAGTGTTTAAATGTATAAACCTGGAGCGGAGGGACCAGGCTGGAGAGCATTGTCCATCCAAGATCCAAACCATGACAACATCTCATTGCTACTTGTGTATAAGACTGTGAAAGATAACGCTTAAGAATGTAGATTTGTTTCACTTTTTGTTTCTTTGGTTTTTCTGAGCTGGGTCTCGCTATGTAAACAGAGTCTTGAATTACATATCCCCTACTTTGGCTTCCCAAGTGCTGGGGCCAGACATACCCAGCTTCTTTGTCCTTTTTAATGTATTCAGGTTCACCCCGAATGTACATTGGGATTTGCACTCTGTTTTATAGAACAGTGCTGGTCTAGACAGTGGGGTGTGGTGAGGGGCTTTGAGCCAAAATAGCATCCAGCTGCTATGGTCTGCAAAGTTTGTCTCACCAGGATCCATGCTCTCTGTGCTGACAGTCTTGGCTGGGTACCGGGTGGGCTTGCTTTAAAAGAGCCTTATCCTTAGATCACTCTGTAATCTAATTTTTGTCAAAAAAAAAAAAAAAGTATACACGGAAATCAACTAGATGGGTCCGGGGAGTTGTTGCTAAAATAAGAAAAATAAAATAGTCATGGAGACACATTGCCTGCAATTCCAGCACTCCGGATGCTAAAACAAAGGGTGGTGAGCCCTGGGCCAGCCTGGGCTATCTAGCAAGAACCTGTCTCAAAAAAACAAACAAGGGCTGGGCATATGTTGCTGTGACAAAGTGTTTGTCTACGTGTGGAAGGATCCGTGTTTGAGTCCTAGCACTAAGGGATGGGGAGGAGACCCTTTATCCTTCCTCTCTTTTCCTGCTGGAATGCAGGCAAAAAGCCTAGAGGTGGTGCAGCCTCTTTGGAGTCATGAGGCTGACAGTTACAGGGCAGGAATGGATGAAGGAGACTGGATTCTTGAGTGACATCCTCAGGCCAACACAGCCCATCTGGGGCTCTGTATCAGAGGGAAGCCCACCTAGGGTCAGAGCACAGCAACCAGGTTTGTTATGAGTTAGCTGTGTTCCCGCCTGACTCCTACTTTATATGGAGTCAAAGCATCCAGTGTCTGTTATTTTCAGTTTTTCCCAAGCCTTTGAGCATCCTTGCTTTGCTGGGGGAAATGCCGCGGTGGGCCACTGTGTAGTCTAACTCAGAGTCGTCCGTAAAAGTTGCCAGCCCCACCACCAAGCAGGAAGCTCTCCCAAGCAAAGTAATTAAGAACTTAGAGAAGAGCACGGGTCCCTGCACCCCAAATTAGCTGCTGAGTTCGCTCAGTTGCCCGCCCTCGTGTTTTGGGGAGGGTCTCAGCAGAACAGAAGCAAGAGATGGACATATATCAGAATTTATTAAATGAGCTTTAAAATCATAACAATGGCCAAATAATACCTGAGATTCTGACAAGCTGAAACTTAGTCGTTGAGGCTGGATGCCTCAGTAGTACAAATAATCCCAGAGAAACCTGTGTGTGTGTGTGTGTGTGTGTGTGTGTGTGTGTGTGTGTGTGTGTGTGTGTAGTCTTTGCAGCTCTGCCTCTAGCCCAAGAATATTTATGGAGAGTTACACACCGGATTCAAATCATGGCAGCAACAGTCCCATGCTCTGTGACCTTAGGCAGGTTACTGACCCCCCCTCTGTGCTTCTGTTTCCTCCTCTCCCAGGCTGTGGTCAACAATACAAGAACTGTGCACTGTGCCTCTGTCTCCAGCTTCCTCTACTTAGCAAGATCCCTGTCTCGCTATCAGAAATTCCATCACTGGGAATTTTTGTGTTAAGGGCCCGCCTTTCTGTTTTGCATCAGGCCCTATTAAGTATGTGGGGAACCCTGCTCCTGTGTAAGATAGGAATGCTATTTATCTCAAAGACTCGCAGTGAGAGAAAACAAATCCATTGTGGTTAGCCAAGGAAGTGGGAGAGAAGGCTCTCTATAAATGATAGCCGTTACCTGCCAGCCAGGTTAATTCTCTCACAGTGTCTTCCTAGCAGTCAAGCACCATCCCTCACTGACCTCACTACTCCGAATATGATGAAGTGGGGATGACTCTGAAACCCACGGCAGCAGTGAGTATATCGGACTAGCAGGACCGCCATAATGTTGATCTGCTTCCCCTCCCACGAGCTCACTTTTTTTTTTTTTTTAAAGATTCATTCATTTATTATATATAAGTACACTGTAGCTGTCTTCAGACACACCAGAAGAGGGCATCGGATCTCTTTACAGATGGTTGTGAGCCACCATGTGGTTGCTGGGAATTGAACTCAGGACCTCTGGAAGAGGAGTCGGTGCTCTTAACCACTGAGCCATCTCTCGAGCTCACTCTTGTCCGCACAGGAGGCTTGAGGAGCCAACAGACCTGTCAGAACTGCTCCTTAAGCCCCGCCCCCTTCCTTCCGCCCGCCATTTCTGAAGTTACCGACCCAGTGAGCCTTTGGCCAACGTTGAGTCTGTGTAACCAGCCATATCGCATTCACAGCTCACACCCTTATTCTCCCATACTGGGAGGACTTATATCCTGAGGTTACCTTGCAAGGAACCCTGGGAGTCTGCCCATTCCAAATGTGGGGTGGCTAAATATAGGGTATGGTTACCCCTGGCCAGTAGGGAATGAAAGTTGGTGACAAAACACTTCAATATCCATCTCCTTACTATGTAGCTTCCAGATCACCACCCTATCACTTGAGATCCTAGGGGCCAGCTATATCTTTTAAGCAGCAGCCCACTGGCTACCTGCCGGCCTTCCCTCAGCACCTCCAAGTCCAATTGCTCAGTAGGACAATCCTGGGGGCCAGGCCTGTCTGTGCCCCTGGCCCTGCCTTCTCACATAGTCAAATAGTCCCTCTGTGTCAGAGGAAGAAAATCTATCCATTATATAATATAAACTACCCCCACACATAAGGTCTGGATATAAAATATTTCCCATAGGCTGGTGTTCTTGAACATTTTGTTCCCCATCTGGTAGCCATGTTCTGGGAGATTGTAGAATCTTTGAAAGGTAGAGTCTAGCTGGAAGAAGTGTGTCCTTGGGGATGGGCCACTTGAGGTTTGTAAACCAGGTCTGCTTCCCGTTCTCACTCTGTTTCATTCAGATGTAAGGACATGAAACCTCATGTCCCACTTAGGTTCCACCACCATGCACCATGTCTTCTCCGCTGTGACGGCCCGTATCCATCATCCTTTAGATCTCTCTTGTCAAATGTTCAGTCACAGTGAAAGAGAAGTTACTAATACACGTTCTGTGCTTTAATGGACAAAGGGAAACCATCTATTTATTTCTAAGCAGAAGTAAATATCTTTCTATTTGCATCCATCCCATAGTCTCCTAAGTAGCCTAGATGGCTACTAGGTTCTGGGCACCTTGGTGTGGACTTATCCTGAGGTGAGCTGACCCAGAGGAGGACCAGGGGCCACCTCTGCCTTTGTAACCCCATGGGTTATTTGATTCCTTTGCTCTGAGCATCCGTCCCCGCTAGGTTGGAGTTTGGCCTTGTGCTTGTGCTGTCTAAGGAGCATTCCAGGCTGATCTTGACACCGTGTTCCAGTCTTCCCACCTTTCCTGGGTGCCCACTTTCTTGTTCTGGCCTCTCTGCCCCTGTTAGATCAGCCATCTACAGTGGGGGATATTAGTACCTAATTAGCTTTTCCGGAGTGTGCGCACCTGTTAGGCACTCACGCTGGGACACACCACGGTCCCGGGAGTAGATAACAACCTGGAACAGCGGAAGGAGATGAGCTGGGTGGGCCAGGGAATTGCTGAGGACAGGAGAGGCAGCTAGACAGATTCCCTACAAACCTCATGCCTGAGAGGGGCCACTCCGTGTAGCTGCTCTCTGACTGTCCCCCATTTGAAATGCCTGCTGCCACAGATGTTCAAAGAATGACCCTAAAAGCTTGGAGCTTAAAATCATAACCATCAGAAACCAGGAAGGGGAACAATATTTGAAATGTAAATAAAATATCCAATTAAAAAATCATGATCATCTGATTTTCCCCCCATGTTGGCCCAGAATCTCAGAAGGCGCTGAGCTGGGTGGCCAGGCGGTGGTTGGAGCTGCAGGAGTGGGAGACTGAAGGGGCCAGGCTGTGGCATCTCTTGTCTCATTGGAGGTACTGGGTTTTCCCAGAGATCTCTCTTCTTGGCCTGGCCTGGTCTTCTCAAAGCATGGAGTCCTCAGGATTGTGGCACTCTCCACATAGACACCAAGAGTTAGTTCCAAGAGCAAGTGGACCAGAAAGGAGCTACCCCATCTTTTATGGTGGACATTCTGAGGGATGCCCCAGGAGTCTTAGCTTCCTGACTTCTGCAATGTGTATAACCCTTTAATGTCTGAGGTGCACAGAATTCTCTAAAGTCTACACTAAGTACAAGGCCTACACTGTTCAGATCTCTACTGTCTATGTGTGTAATCCCCTAATGTCTACGCAGAAACCATGAGGCAGTGTCATGCTTAGCCACATCACTGTGGCATTTCTTCACACCACATCCCAACCTAGCATGACTTTAGTGATGTAACGTCAGATGTCACAGAACCACTTCTGTAGCTCTGTGTGGGTGACAAGTGGGCCATAGGTCACCCATACTTCAATATGGGGAAGCAATCTAGCATCATGATTGGACAGAAGCACCCAGCCTGTGACATCAGCAGAACTGAATTTTAATTTGTGCCCCATAATTAAAAGTGGAGCTGGCTCTCTTCATCCACATCATCTTAATTTGCACTGCAGGTCTCCATATGAGTGCTTCTTGAGGGTGTCTGCTTATCCCTTGGTAGAGTCCCCAAGTCACATGGTGAGAAGATCCACTGTGAAGCAGGCTGTTCCAAGCCTCCTATACCACACAATGTCTTCATAGGCAGGAATGTGATTGGCTCAGATCTGAGCCTGGAGGACACCCACCGAAGCCTCTAGATTCTTGTGTTCCAAGGACAATGGATTGTACCAAGGACACGTGCTGAGAGAGAACTAGAGTCCATTTACTGAGAAAGGAGGTGCTCTGAGGACAGGAGAGGGCTAGGAAGCCGGGAAAGAGTATTGTTTCCAAAGCACTGGGCTTTAAATTCCTTTAGAGTCATTTAAAGAACACATCTCCCACATCTGTACCTGGGGCTTTTCTTGAGGATGCTCTGTCTGTTGTTTGTAGCCCAGATGGGGAAGGGTTTTCAGTCTTGTCCACCAGCTTCTTTTATGTTAATTTTGCTGTTTCTCCAGTCCTCACTCACTTGCTGCAGAAACAGTTGTATATGTCTGTGAATTTCCTTCAAACTCGACCCTTCCCACTCTTGCCTGGTTCCAACTGGACAAACCATGAAGCCCAGGCACTGGCAAGGGTGTTTCTCAGCCTCTTGTGAAGCGGCCTCTGTCACAGGAGCATCCAGTCATTTCTCAGGGCTACACCTCCCCTAAGACGTCTCTGCTCCTGCACTGTTCCAGAGACCCAATAGAACAACCCATTAGCTAAGACACCAGCTCTGCTGCCCTCAGTAAGGAAAGACCTTGAGAACATTTAGGCCAAGCAGACTGAGCTGGGGCTTGCTCAGTTGTCTTCTGCAATACCCCCACCTAGTGGATCTGCTGGAACGCTTCTCCAAAGGGGATAATGATTCCCAGTTGCCCCAGGGAAGAAAAGGAAAGGTTCCAGCCAACGAATAAGGCCAGAGGGCAGCTGAAGTCTAAGAGCAGCTTCCCTTGACCTCTTTAGCAAGAGTATAGACTTGACCACAGGCTGTGTTGATTGAGACCGATTCTGGGTCCGCTTGGTTGCATCACCACACTGAAGCTTGGCTGTCTGTCTCTCTTACAAAGAGACAGAGGAACAGGCACCCATAGGATGATGCAGAGGAAGTGGGACCATCATTCAGAAGATGGGGGAAGGACAGAGAGAGAGGCAGGGAGAGCAGAGAACAGCTGACTGAGGTTTCTGGGTTGGAAGTGTGCTTGGAGGTAACAGGTAGGACCAACAGGGTACAGAGCCCAGGACACAACATCTTACGCATCCCAAGGGAAGCCTCCTCCCATCCGTCCACCCCTGCCTCCACCCCAACACACACACACACACACACACAAACACACACACACACACACACACACACACAGAGTATCAAGGGGAAAATTCCAGTGAATTCTTTCAACATGGCAACAAGAAAGGTGGTTCCAACTGTCAGATGCAGAAGGTCTCCTCCCTCCATGGAGCTCAGAACGTACATGCTTGTCCTTTCTAGCTGAGGTAACCTTCAGGGACTGAGAAGATGGGAGAGGGGCAAAAACCTGCTGCAGGAATGTTCTTGAAGTGGGGCCAGTGGCTGCTATCCAGAAATGCTCCTGTCTAAGTACAAGAGCATTGGATGCCATAGGACCCCTTCCCAAGAATGCAGCAGCATTGGGTCCATCATCCTTTATCAGGGAGATCTTTGAACTGGATAATGAGATTAAGAAAAATGATGGTCAGGCTGGAGAGATGGCTCAGCGGTTAAGAGCACTGACTGCTCTTCCAGAGGTCCTGAGTTCAAATCCCAGCAAACCACATGGTGGTTCACAACCATCTGTAATGGGATCTGATGCCCTCTTCTGGTATGCATGAAGACAGTGACAGTGTACTCATATGAATAAAAATTAATAAAAATTTTTTTAAGAAAAAGAAAAATGGTGGTCCTCATATTTCACACAAAGACACTGAGGTTCCTGTCCAAGATCCCTCAGAGGTTAGACAGAACCAACTTGACTTTAGTGGTCCTGAGTCAGAGGTTAAACTGGGGCAGGGCAAAGGACAACCAGATCCAGAAAGTTTTATACATGTATACGATCCCTTTCCTAGTGGTCCAGAACGAGTCCTGGAAAAGCTGAAGAGGGAGAGAGTCTGGAAGACAATGAGCTAGTAGGACTCATTAAAATATCGGGTTAGTTTGGGGTTTGGGGCCTAGTCTCAGATTACTGGAGTGGCATAAGTATGGTTTACTGCTGCTTAGCACTGTAGTATATATAAGGAAACATTAGCACAGGGCTGACTTGGCATACCAGTAATTACAGAACACAAGAGACTGAGGCAGGAGAAGTGGGAGAGTTCAGGAGCTGCCTGGGCTCCATAGGGAGTTCCTGGCCAGCCTGGGCTACCTGTGAAAACACTGTCTCAAATAAACAAGAAAGCAAGCAGGTCAGTCAGGGAAAATGAAGATACTTCATTTCCAGCACAGTGAGTTAGCTTATGTCCTTATCACTGCTTACCCTAGTCTACCCGAGGTATGACTTAGTTTACACTCGAGAGTCAGGCAGCTCCAGGTTGGAATGCAGCTGAGATGTTTGCTTTCTTCACAAGAAGGTCAGTAGAAGTACATTTCATGAAGAGCAGACAAGCATTTTTCACAATGGGCCGGAGAGTTAATATTGAAGGCTTGAAGTTCACAAGGCAGCTGCTCCACTTTGCCACCAGGACAGGAATGGCAGCAGGTAATACTGAGTGTGCCCTATGTGCCAATAAAACTTTATTTACAAAAGCCGGCAGATAGATAGGCAGATTTGCCACCCACTGACTGTGGTACAGAGCATCTAAAAAGTCACCCTCAGCTAAGGCAAAAGTGTCTCTCTCCCCTTTGACAGTCTGGAGAAAACCCCTTAGACAGCGCAGCACTGCTCTCACTGTCCCTCAGGGACCAGGCACGCTCCCACAGTGCCTGGGATTCCTGGGCTGCGGGGAGCCTGGGCTAGAACCTACATATTGGAGGTTTGGTCAGGGTGGGGAAGATATTTATAGTGACAGAGGGTGCAAATGGCTGGCAGTCAACAGAGGGAGGGGAAGCCACCTCAGCAGTCTGTGCCACTGTAAATGCAGATGGCAGGCCGCGGGGAGCTGTGTTTTTAGTAAATAGAGCAGATACTCCACTTGGCTGGAGTCACCAGAAAACTTCTCACTTTCTATGTGTGAATTGACCGGCTTCTTTCAGGACCCTGGTGACACTGTAGCTCCCTGTCATCAGATGCTGCAATATGAAAATCTGGTGAACGGGCCAGTGAGAAGGGAGGTGAGGAGATTGCTGCCACCTCTTTCCCTTGGCCAGGTCCTTGTCACAGACCTCATCACCTGTACGGAAGATGTCCTTCCTTACCAAACTGTTCTCCCTCCCAAACCTGCCTCGGAGAAAAAAGATCTTTTCCAAAGGGGTAAAAATAGATTCCCTGGTCGCTGGGCAGAGTTTGCTAATGGAATCAGGAGACAGGGAGTCAACCTCCCAAGCTTCTAAGGATACCAGGAGAGTTGTCTCGTCCTCAGAAGGGGCTGTAATTGACAACTGACCTTGGTGGAAAAGGTTTTTTATTTTCCCCCCACTTCAAAGGATTCCTTCCTCCAGATGGGTGTCCTGCTGTGAGGCTCCTGGCTCCCGCCTCAGGGCCTGTTCTCTCTAGCTCCTACACAGTGAGCTGAGTCACTTAGAACCAGGAAATTGGGCTCCTGGATACCTCCCTCAGTCTGGCCTCTCTGGTCCTCCTTCAGTGAGTAAGGACACATCACCCCCCACTCACTGCTCATTCCTCTCCGTCAGTCTGCACTGGAGTGAGCACTACAAACCCCACGGTATGATCTTTATTATAAACATAGGTGCCGTGGAGGTGTTTGCTCTGCTTCTCACGGGATGTGGCACTCAAGTACTCAGGTGGCTTGGCACTGGGTGATCTCAAACCCCAGGAGCTGCCGGGGACACTATATCATGAGGCCTAGAGAGTGCTGTTTGATAGCCATACTTCAGTTTCAAGTGAGTGAGTTTAAGCATGGAGCATAGCAGTGACCAGTAAATGAACAAATACCATCAAATCAGGTGCTGAGGACATCCAGTAGACATGCGTCTAATTAAGAGAAAGCTAACCGAGGTGTCATATGCCAGCCTGAGTTTAGGTTATTTATGGAAAACACATCTCTCGGCAGGGCATGTATGTGTTGGTTCCTAAACCTTCTCAAAGTAAAAAGATTCCATCTAACAGTGACTTCATCCTAGGTGACAGTAGAAAGGGGATATATTACCCTTCGGTTCACACCAAACTTCACCAAACTTCCCCCCAACTCATCAGTGTTAAAAACAATAAACACTTAAATCTCACATTGTTTCTGTGAGCTAGGAATCACGCAGCGGCTTCCTGGCACAGGGAGGTGACAGTCGAGATGACAGCCAGATCTGGGTCATCCAAAGGCTTGGCAGAGGGTCGCCACTCTTGATGTGAAGCCCATTTCTCCTGTGGGCTCCTCAGCTCACAGCAGCAGGTCTTCCTCAGAAATTGTGGTCAAGGAGATAGAGAGACGCCAATGCACTTTAAGACCTGTTCTCTTGAGAGGCAGAGGCTGGCATGATCTACATAGCAAGTTCCACCCCAGCCAGGGCTACATCATGAGACCCTGGCTCAAAAATAAACAAAAATATTCACCTGTTCTTATAAATCTTTAACCATTGTGCTACATTTTTGCCCTAGAAGCAAGTCTCCAAACAAAGCTTACACTCCAGAATGAAGATCCAGGCCCCACCTCTTGATGACGGGGGCATGGAGGAATCTTGGAAAACATCCCCAGGAGGAGAAAGGCATAGAAGAGGGAAGCCAAAGCAGAAGGATCTAACCATTAGCTGAACTGAAGCAGCATGGATCTAATACACGAGCGTTAGCCAGCATCTACATCTCCCCATCTCTCTGCTGAGGGAGATGGGTGTGGAGAAAGGAGGCAGGGTCAGGCAGGGACAGTGTGGAGAGCTTAAATAAGAAAGACAGAAACATTAGAGAAAGATTCAGAAGTGGCCTGTGGAAGGTTAAACGAAGGCCTCCCTCTTCTGCTGCGGACATTAGGAGAAGATCCCTCAAAACAGCCAGTCCTATCTGTGTGGCCTGTGGGCTGTTTGATTAAGGGCTGTACTCTTTAGTCTTTCTCCTTCTTCTGTCACTCCCTTACTTCTCTCTCTCCCTCTCTTCCCTCCTTCCCCCTCTCCCCCCCCTTCCTTCCTCACCTCTCATTGGCTAGACTAGGGCTCTCTGTGTAGACCAGGCTGGCTTCAAATTCACCAGAGATCTGCCTACCTCTGTGGCCCGTGGGCTGAGATGAAAGGCGAGTGCCACAGAGCCCTGCCTTTTGTCTCTTTCTTAAGACTTTTGAATTCTGAGCACACACAGCACTAGTCACACGGTGAGAACTCAGAATTAGCTAGAGAAAACACCGATGAACAAGAGAATTGAGGGGGCGTTCGTGCAGTGTCAGGTCCAAGGTGCTGTATACTCTAAAGGGAAGGAGAAAGGAGGTAAACATGAAATCCAAAAACAAACCTTAGGGAACTCATGGAAGGTGGAAGGAAAACGAACATGGGACAAGCATCCAGAGTGGCACTTTACCTGAAGACCCTCCTCCCCTCATTTATTTGTAGCCCCTCCCCTGGTTCACTGTTGCCTTTGGCTACGATGCCCTCTCTGAGCAAACTGGGTTGTCCAGAGTGACCACCTCTCACCCAACCTGGAACTAAGACAGAGCTCTGAGCTCTGTGCCATCCTGAGGGGCGGGGGCAATGACGGTCTTGATTCAGTGAGCTAAACTTCCTCTTCCTGTCCTGAGGGAAACCCAGCTGTCCTTTCCCTCCTGTCTGTTGGAAGCCTCTTGGACCAGACACCCAGAGGTCTGTACAGAAGGTTCTGGAGCGGTTAGAGATGGCAGTGGTTGCTAAGCTACCACCCAAGGAAGCCTTTCGCCCTCCACAGCCTTCCTGCCTGGTTTGCTGCTTAACTCCAGGCAGGACCAGAAGTTCACACTTCAGGAGAGGCTGCCTGGAGCAGAGGCCAGGAGGCTGGGTTAGTGGGATGTCTTCAATTTCACCTCTGCTACCAGAGCCTTTTTTTAAAAAGTCACCTGTGCCAATTAGACCTGGTTAGTAAAGGAATGTCCTGGCTGGGAGGCAGGTGCAAGCCAATTAATCGTACAGCCAGGTGATCAGTGAAGGTGGCACATTACTTGGGGCTCCAATTCTTCCCAGACAGTTCGGCTTCAATTAGCACTCTGAGGAATGGAGAAGGAATGTGTCCTTGCCTCTACTGGGATTGCCGAGCCTCCAGGACCAACGACACTGGGATGTCAGGATCCGCCTCAGCCTTAATGAGCTTCAGGCTTGCAGGCTTGGAGATTTTTACTTCTTTTCTGCACTTCACAAACAATGATTTAATTACAAAATAGGAATGCAAAAAACCTTCTCCTGTATCTGCCGGTCCAAAGGGTATTTCCTGTGGCCCACAGTGACCTTTCCCCTAAGGAACGGTTCTACGTGTACAGCTCCTGCTGCCCTGGGTCTGAGTGAAGGCCAGGTGACAGTTGGGGGCTGTTCTGATGAGCTGAGCATCCAATCTAGAGAGGAGACACTTTAGGGTGACTTCTCAGTCCCCATACCTTGTGTCCTCATAAAGACCTTTAAGGGATGAGAGTGGAGTTTGTGACCTACACCAAAGCAATAAAACCAGGCCAAAGTGATGGGTTTTCTCTTCTGGGCTCCAGATGCCCCGAAGAACCCACAGCTAAGGGGCTGAAGGAAAGCCGGAGACGTGCAAGGACCTGGAGGTGGGCTCCAGGTGTAGAAAGAGGCCCCCAACCAAAGACCAGCAAGGAGATGGGGACTCCGACATCACAAGAAAGTGAATTCTACAAACAATGGGAACAACCTGGTCCTCCAGGAGATTTCACACACAGTCCTAGGGGACCTTGAACAGAGGCATCAGCTATGCCACGCCTGGGCTCCTGCGCCTGGGAAGGGGGTACAATTGTTGCAATAGAAAGCTGGGACTAGGCCAGGCCTGGTCAGTCGTCTGTTGTCTATTGTGACCCCTAATGATTTGTTGTTGTCGCTCAACTAGTCATACAGCCTTCTATGTTCATGTGCACTACACCTAAGCACTTTTTATGACGCTCAGAGCACACCAGAGTGCTCTGCACTCAGTAGGCATTGACTCAGTTATGCAGTTTGGGCTGGTGATGGGCTGGTGACCCTTCCTTTGCCCAGCTAAACCAAAATGGGTCTTAGGCTAAGGTACATGTGATGGCCATGTGTTATAGCCTTCTATGTGCAGGATAGTTCCTAGACACACAGAGGACCGAGGTCCCTCCCTCAGGGGACTCAACAAGATTTAGATACCCTCCTTCTAACTGTTCCAGACAATCACAAACTCCTGAGAGACTCCTGGAACTGCTAGCCCGCCCAGCAGATCTAAGACCACAGATCAGGTAGGAAGTTCTCCAGTGAATATTTAGTGGCTTTTAAACGAATTCTGAGTTTCCAAGTGAAAAACCAAATGGCCCCCATGGTGCCCATCTTCTGTTTAAACAGCAAGGCAGCCACAGAGGCTTCTCCATCCTCCCCAAAGGCAGCCACGGAGGCATCCTCGTCCTCCCCAAGTGCCTCAACTCTCGGCAGCACCCTTCAGCTCTGTGACTCCAGGGCATCCATTTCTTAAGCAGACCAGAGATCAAATCTGTGTTAGGCATTTACTACTTTTTATTCACAGGATTACAGAAGATATAGAATTAAGAGGCATATCATATGTTCAATCTATTTTCCAAAAAAGAGCTAAGTAGATACAGCTTTAAAACGCATCCGTCACTGTCTGCCTACTGTAAAACGTACTTCCATACACATATAAAGTATTATTTCACCTAAGTTGTGCATTTAAAATACATAAAAACAGTACCAAATGGCATACTGGCCTATTTTATCACAGTTCACATACATTCTTGATAGTCAAGGGGTTGGCTAGGGAATGCATAGTTTCCCACTAGAAAGAGGTGGCTTCTGGCACTAGCAATGAGACAGGGTAAAGGGCAGGGTGCTCAGCCGAGAGCCCAGTGGCCCAGTGATGTCACTGTTATTTGAATCAGCATTGCCATGGATGCTGTTAAAAAGATAGGCATGCTGTCAATTTGCCTGGTCATTCTACCCTCTGCTAAGGCAACAGAAATTAGGATTACTCTTTCAAGCTTATTCCTCCTTCCCCCCAAAGCATTCCCTCCATAGCCATCTGCCCTGCATTTCTCCCCACTTTTCCCGTGGTGCCCCAGATCTAAACCACCTTGTTCTCTGTACCTGCTGCTAGACTGCTGATTTCGCTCTGACACACTGTGGAACAAAACCCTCGGCATCGCCTAAGGAAATAACTTCCTTCCAGAGTCATTCAATCACACAAGGAGTTAAACCACACAAGGAGTTATCCCTCTGCAGAAGAATCCGAATCGGAAGCTGGCTAGAGGTTTCCTTTAGGGGTCATGCCAACCGGAGCCCCTCCCACAGACCTTCATCTGACTTGCATGGAGTTCTCTTAGCCAGAGAAATTTCCACCGTGAGTGCTCCTAGCAGTTCAACTCGCAGCATCTCACATTGATTTTTTTTCCTCCTAAAAACATGCAGCCTCACTCCACGAGAACAACATCGCAACACTGGCCCAGAGCAATTCATCACTGCTCCTGCGTTTGGGTTTTTAATTTCTCTCTCCTAGAACTCATCGTATCTGGTGGCCACTGTGACAAGAACCAGATGTGTCCAGCCCCAGCATTCCCTCCATGGCTATGCGCCAGGAGATACAGCCATGCCTGCTAGAGATCCTCTCCAGACAACGGAAGCCATCCACTACTTCTGGAAGACTTTCGCAAGCTTGGCTAGGCATACCCCATAGTCCTGAGGTGCTTGCTAATTGTTCGGTGGCATTGATGACTGAATGGTGTGCGTCAGGCAAGACTTTCCCTCGGGCTCTTCATTCCGCTTGCACTTTTACTTAATCTACAAGAATGGCTGCTGTCTCCACTGTCATGGTAACAGAGTCTGTCTTTGGGTGAGCCCAGCAGAGCATGTGAGAGAGAGAAAATGCAGCGCCTGCTATCCAATGAAAGGTTCTAGCTTCGCTGTTCACAATTGGATAATCTCAGGCAGGCCATCCACTCAGTTCTGTGTCTATTTCCTTCTCTCTGAAATTAGAATAACACCTGCCCTCCGTAAACCAAAGCGCTACATGGGACACATGAGCAGAACACAGATGCACAGGCGGGGACAAAAGGAAGCTTCCAGGATGTGAGCTGATCTTATTATCCACAACCCAAGAACAAAGCGCTTGCCAGCCCTAAGGTTCATTTTTAGTCTTTGTAGAAGTCTACTACGGATCCTACAGAGTCTGAGGACTAACCCTTGCTTTCAGGTCCTGGGCTTAAAGCCACGTGACTGATTGGAGGGGTCACCTTAGGAACCCAGCTGCAGAGATGGACAAGAGACAAGCTGAGCAGATGTCAGTGGATGGGTGTTGGAAGGGAAGAAAGAAGCAAGGGGGAAGGAGGGAGAAGGGGGAGAGGAAAGAGGGGGAGGAGGGACTGGTCCCCCTCAGCAGGACAGTCCTATGCACTTCTCTGCTTGGGGCTTTTGTTATGGTTGTGTGGGTGGGTTTTGTTATTTTCCAGGAAGAAAGCATTTTGCAGGGATTGCTTTAAACTTCAGGGATTCTTGGGAGAGAGCAGTAAGATTAATGGAGCAAAGCTTCCCACCTTATGCCAAGAACATCTATGTTCCTTCGCTAAGTTGGCCAGAACAAATATCTCCTCCCATAGCACCGGGCTCGGAAGGCTGCAGACTCCAGGGTTGTATAAAGTCGTCTTTAAAAGAAAACTTGATCGCAGCAGAGCAGATTGCCAGCCCTCTCATACTGCAGCCCCACCACCTACCGGGGTCTTTCTCACTCTGCCCCTCCAACCCATAATGCTTCATCTGGTCTGACAGCCTGCCCCATCCCCCAGTCAAACCCCATGTGTCTTGGCTCTCTGGACTCTAAGCAATGGCATGGCGAGCCCTGGCTTCACCCTGGGGGCAGCGCAGAGCACTGGTACAAGGCTCTGTAGAGGTAACACTCGGAGAGATGCCCCCATGGGTTCCTCTACAACCAGAGGGAAGCAGAAGTGCTACCAGCCTGTCTGGGGGACCAATGCATGGAGGAATATGGCTCGCCAGTTCTTCAGGGGAAGGAATAGCAGAAATATCACACTTTCAGCCTCTAAAATGGAGAGCTGGGAACTCATGGTCAAATCCAAACAAACCAAGAAGACGAACAAATGTGAAGAAAGCCTAATTTATGCTTAGAAAATTAAAACAGACCACTCTATTTGCTTGGCATTTAGCACCAGCGGTCTAAGCAACCACACTATGGCGCCTGAGTGACAGAGTTCATTAAAGTCCTTGATCCCCTAGGCTGGAAGCTGAGTCCCATCAATGTACAGCTCTCCAGCGCGGTGTACGGATCAGGATCATTCGGATCGTTCCCTGCTGCTTACAGTCGGGAAACAACAGATATGTTCACATTTGTGGCATACTGTCCACCTAGCCACAGCAGGAGGATGGCCACTGAAACTGCGTCGTACTGCAGCAGGACAGGGTTACTCTGCAAAGCACTCCCCTAAAGCAGCTGCTTAGACAGAATATCCACAGTGCAACCTCTACAAAACCACACCCCAAGGACTTCCCGGCTGTCCCCACCGGAGTCCTATTTTGAAGTAGGCCACCGGGGCCCACATACAGACCTGGCCTGAGATTAAGCTCATCTGGATCTAGCTGGTCTCCCCTGATCTACCAGATACCCCAACACTAGCGCATGGCGGTGCTCCCTACTCTAGTGTGCCGCAGAGGGAGGCGTGCCCCGTCTAAAGCATCCAAGCTGCGACTTTGACTTCTGTGTGTTCAGAGACTCCAGCAGGGTCTTGTGAGCCGCCACCGTAACACCTACCACTTAACAAGGGCCTGTTCTGGGAAGAAGGGAGGCAGGCGGGCAGGTGGGCAGGTTACTATTCAATCAATTACTTGAAATATTAAGTTGTCCACAGGGCAAAGGCATGCAACAGTAAAAGGGCCCCCCTGGGTCTCAAAAGCACACGGAGATCTGAGTAAAGTGCCCTCTGACCGGTAAAAAAAAAATCTCACTTCAAACACGCTACCCTGTGCGCAGGACATGGAAACACCTGTTCCATCCCTCTAAGGGACAGATGAAAAGCACCATTCAGCCTTTGGCCTGCCTGCCAGTCACCCACAAACTAAAAGGATAGGTTCAGAGATTTGAGTGAGCAACGGAGAACATCAAACACACATGATTGTTCCAGCTACCTCGAGGGTCACCTTTAAACCACAAAAAAAAAAAAAACACCTCACGGGGAAACCCCTTTATCTTGGGCACATCCCATGCTAGCCTAGACATGCGTCACCAGAATATTCTGAGGAAACGATGTTAAACACTAAGCTGTGAGCACACTCATGGTGGGAGAGCAACCCAGATGAGAGCAGAGCCAAGGTTCTAGGAAGATTCTAGAAGACTGGCCTGGCTATGACTTTCAGGAAACTAGGATGGCTCGAAATAGCAGTGCGGAACGTTCTAAGATTTTTCAAACAAACAATCAGCAAATCTTTTCAGCTCCCTTTGGCTTCACCAGTTCTTAGCTGAAAAGACTGCTAAGATAGGACGGGAAAGGCCAGAGGGGTTAGACGGGTGGGGGCTTCGTGTCTTTAACTTCACTAAAAGGGCTGGCCCATCCTGTCCGTTTTACCCCTTCTTATCGGAAATGAAGCAGAAGCACGTTGCCTTCTAGATGGTAAAGATGCTCGACTCCTTTCTCAGAAATTACAGGCTCTAAGATGTCTCTTGCCAACAGCAGCGCAGGCCTGTCATGCAGTCAGCCAAAAGAAAAATGCAATCCCTGGTTAAAACGTGAATCCTAAAAGTTTGAAAATGTCTAACTATTTCCCCAGTGCATTATGAATTTTAATTTCAGAGCTCTGAGCCTGGCTTATTTTATGATTTTTTATTATTATTATTTTTATTTCCTCTTGGTCCTGCCTCTCTTGTGAGAGCTAACACTATGCGTCTTTGAAATCCTTCCGATCACACCTTCACAAACTTAAATCAACAATGATATGTTCAAAAATCTTTGTCTTCCCTTTGAAACTGGATGCAAAAAAGAAATCTCTCCTGTCGGTGGAGACGGCTGTGAAGGAGCGGGGCGCCTGCACATAGATTTCTTTAAACTTTTTAAACTGCTGTTTCTCTTTATCCCACTGGTATATCTGTGAGAACGTGTAGTCACTCCCCAGGGCCAGGTAGTGGTTCTCTTTGAAGGAGAAGGGTTGCAAGGTCATGGCCCCCCGGGACGGAAGGGCCTGGACCTCCACAAACTGCTTACTGTTCCACCGCATGACCCGAGAGTCCCCGATGAACCGGGTGAGGGAAAGGTACAGGGTGTTCTGCATTCGGAAGCTCTTCACGGCCAGCACATCCTCCATGTTGGGGATGTCGCCATGAGGGACAAACTTCTTGGAACTTTTATTCCACTGCAAGATGATGGGAACCTGGGAGCGGCTAGACAGGATGAGGTGTGACTTCCCATCAATGTCAACAAACTCTGCATCCGTGTCCCTGAACCACTCATGTAGTGACTGGTAGGAGTAAAACCCTTTGCTGTTCCATTTGTACACTGTGGACAGCCCCGCTTTCGAGCTGTCAGCGATGATGAAGAACGTCTCATCGTCGATCTCAAACAGCTCGATGTCATTGGGCTTGGAAATTCGAGATACCTCTATGTCTTGGAACTTGACAAACTTTGTCCAGCTCTCGTCGTATTTGTAAATGTGGGAGCCACCAAAGAGTTGGGCCACCACCACAAAGACCTGGTCGTCAATGAGGATGGCCTTGCAGCCCACGATGGACTGACCTGTGGCCAAAAGAAAGAGAAGGTGTTAGTGTGGCTGCAGTGAGTGGTCCCTCCAGACCGCAGCGCAGGTGCTGCTGACCCAAAGGTACTGTGGTACTGTGGAAGCCAACATGTGCTTTCTTGTGAACTTAAATCTAGACTTGCCAAATGACAATTCTATTCCTTGATACAAGCCCAAAAGAGCTTAAAACAAGGCCTGGAAGAGACACCTGGACACTAAATTGAGAGACCAGATGTTCATGTTCAGTCTCTTCTGAAGGGACCATTGGAAAGATGAAGACGTAGCTTGCAGTTGGGGGTCTGAAACAGCCAAACAGACCAAAGGAAAGCCAGGGCTCTAGAAACCTGACCTTGATTAGGTCTAAAATAAGCATTGGGGTTGAAACAGTGAGGGTGGTGTCTTAGGTATGGTTTCTATTGCTGTGACAAAGACACCATGACCATAACCAAAAGCAACTTGTGGAGAAGAAGCTTATTTAATTGTATGGGTCTATATTACAGTCCATCACTGAGGGAAGTCAGGGCAGGAACCTGGAGGGAGCAGAGGTAGGAAATGGAGCAGAAACTATGGAGGAAGGCAGCTTACTGGCTTAATCCTTGTGGTTTGCTCAACCTGCTTTTTTACACCATCCAGAACCACCCAGGAGTGGTACCACCCACAGAGAGTTGGACCCCTCCCCAACATCAACCATCAATCAAGAAAATGTCATCCAGATGTACAAACACACATGCCTTCAGGACAGTCTTATGGATACATTTTCCTCTTCTCAGATATGTTTAGATTTATGTCAAGTTGACAAAAGCCAACCAGGACAGTCACTGGGAACATTGGGGAAGATACAGAAGAGAGCTTGCAGCTGGGGTCTGACACAGCCAAACAGACCCAGGGAGGAGAGGAGAGGCAGAGCTTTAGGAAAACCAACCAAGCCAGTCTTGGCCAGCTCCCACAGATTCCTTTTTGGGGGAATGTACTGGCCAGTTTTATGTCAACTTGGGCCAAGTTAGAGCCACCAAAGAGGAGGGAGACTCAATTAAGAAAATGCTCCCATAGGATCATGTTGTAGGGGTTGGGGATTTAGCTCAGCGGTAGAGCACTTGCCTAGCAAGCGCAAGGCCCTGGGTTCGGTCCCCAGCTCTGAAAAAAAAAAAAAGAAAAAGAAAAAAAAAAAAAAGATCATGTTGTAGATAAGACTGTAAGGTATTTTCTTAATTAATGACTGATGGGGGAGGACCCAGCTCATTATGGGTGGTGCCATCCCTGGACTGGTGGTCCTGGGCTCTATTAGGAAGCAAGGCTGACAAAGCAATGGGGAGCAAGCAGAGAGCAGGACCCTTCCATGCTGTCTGCAACCGCTCCTGCCCCCAGGTTCCTACCTGGCTTGAGTTCCTGTTCTGACTTCCTTAGATGATAAACCATGATGGTGAAGCATAAGCTGAATAAACCCTTTCCTCTCCCAAGTTGCTTTGGTCATGGCGTTTCATCACAGCAATGGAAACCCAAGCTAAAACGGGAGCAGGAACCATTGCTCTTTCTCCGAGTAAACTTGTCAACTGCATTGGTAGTTAGACCTTTCTTGCATTTCCATGCATTCTTGCACTAAAGACATTTAATGATAACAAACTAAATTGTGGATAAACATGATTCCTCAGCTATTTTAGCAACTGGACCATCCTGAGCCACCCCAAGGGTGGATAACTGGAGATTGGTAAGTCAAGGATTAGAAGTCCAGATGTAGAGATGGCTGGCTGCCATGCTGCCACGCTGGGTCTGTCCTCCATTCTAGTGGGCATAGTTTACTTTTACTTACCCTCCTGTTAAAAATAAACAGACCACTCATTCTAGCTGTGCCCCTCTGTGAGCTCTACTCCCTCAGGAGATCAAGATTTCTGCCATGGCTAGGGCTAGGGAGAGTTCAGGAGTGGGAATTTCTCCATCTATAACAACCTTGAAGGAATTGTGCCAGGAAGTAGGGGTTCAGAGAGGTAACTACGTCACAACAACAACAGAAACCCTAGGGACCACCTTCTGCCCTTTCACCACGAGAGACTGGTGCAGGACTGGGGTGGGGTGCACTGAGAGACTAGGGAAATGGCTCTGGGCATCAGCACAAGGACCTGAGATCAAATGCCAAGTCCTAGAGTCCCTGTGCTCCTTCCTGTAGCAAGATGGGAGAAGGAGACAGGGTGAGCTCTCCAGCTAGCTAGCCTGGTGTAGACAACAACAAAAGAGAAATCTGTCTCAAACAACATGAAGGGCGAGGATGGACATCCAAGGTTGTCTTCTGACCCCACCCCCCACATGCAATGTGGCACACATGTGCCTGCTCACACGCCACACACATGCACACACACACACACACACACACACACACACACACACACACACACACACACACACACACACACACACACACACAGCCATAGCCATGAAGGGTGATCTTGCACCAGACATGAAATCTGCTGGGATCTTGATCTTGGATGTCTCAGACTCTAGAACTTGAAAAAGAAATTTCTGTTGCTTAAACGCCTTCCTGTAATAGCAGCACTAAATATACCAAGACTGTCTGTCCTATTGGAAGCACCATTACACACAACAGCTGAAAGGTGGATGCTAGATCCACGCTTCCACGGACAGATGAAGGGATAAACCAACTGCGGCCCATGAACACCGAGAATAGGATTCATTCAGCCTCCAAAAGGAGGAAAGCCCGATGCTTAGTACAACCCAGACTGGTCTCATCTGCTAAGTGAGTGAGGCCAGCCATGAACGGACAAAGCACAAAGAGTGGCCCTAAAGGGATGGGGAGGGGAAGAGCTACTGTTTAGTAGCTACGTTGTCAAGGAGACATGAAGACCGATCGCCCCAATGCCAGTGCACCCAACACCACAGCACAGTATACAAGACGTGGCAGGATGGTGTTTTGCACTGCTTGTCTCCATGGTGGGGTCCTCAGGGCCTCTGAAGACAAAGAGCGTGCAAGACTCTTAGTGCATGGCACTGGCACACAGGAGCGGCCTTACAGGGTAAGGGAAGTAACGATCCTGACAATCTCAAGACACCCCCGCCTCTCAATGCTTCCCCACAGTCGGAAACGCCTGTGGGATTTACAGTGGTCTGAGACCCAGCTCAGTATCACAGAGGACCCACTCCCCTGCCCTGGGTCACCACTCTACGCTGGACTCCCATCCTCCACCGAAGAAGACCACCTAACAAAGAGGGCTGTCCCGCCTTCCAGGTCATACGTTTTGTCTTTCTTTAATTTTCCTGGTAATTTGACCAAAGTAAATTTGGTCTGTAAATTACAAGGATAATGATCCAATTTCTGTCCTGAAGATTAGCTTTGGGCCTAATCAGTGGCTTTCCAAAAGGCATTTATTTTTTTCTTTTATTGTTCTGAACTTCCTTCAACCTGATCTTTTGCATTGTTTTTGTTTTGTTTTGGTTTGGTTTGGTTTGGGTTTTTTTGTTTGTTTGTTTGTTCTTGTTTTTGTTTTTTTTCTGTTTTGGTAATGTTCACCAAAGCAAAATGGGTAAACTTAGAAACTGGGTCCTCGTAACCAGACACTGTCCTAAGCACCTTTGCCTGTCTACTCTCTCTTTCCAATCACCGCTGGAGACAGGACAAGTCTTACCAGCATGTTCATCTTGACAATGAGACACAGAAGGGTTAAGCATTTCATATAAAGTCATATAGCCGGTATGTGATAGTGCCTAGGTTTTAAATCTATATCACCCATATTCCATCACTAAAGTACCAAAAAGACACACCCAAAATTAAATCCTATGCTGAAACCAACATTAATTGGTGAATATTAATATTTTGATATATTTCCTTAATATTTAATCTATTATCAATATCTATATATCACTATATCAAATATGCTTTTTTAAAAAACACTGGGGCTTATACTACATATATGCTTTTAGAAACCTACTTTTACATGTATATCCATGCACATCTGTGTGTGCTATGAGCACATGTGCATTCAGAGACCAGAAGAGAAGTCTGGTTCTTGTTCCTCACTGCAGGCCCCAGGCATCCTCCTGGCTCTGCCTCCTCAGAGCTGACATTATAAGCACAAGGCGGCGTGTCTATCTGTTTTTTAAATGTGGGTTCTGAGGATCAAACTCAGGCTCTCATCCTTGCTGGCAATGCTGTTCCAACTGCGCTATCTCTCATCCTTAGAACCTACTTTTTTCATGCAATCCACATGCTGTTAGCTATCGTCTACAACTGGATTTTTAGATTACTATATATTGGCTCTCGAGAGATGGCTTAGAGTTTAAGAGCATTTGATTTTTTTTTCCCAGAGGACCCCAGATTTGATTCCAAGCACCCACATTGCAGCCATCAGGGCTCTTGTGCCATCTTCTGGGCTCTGTGGTCACCAGGAATACAAGTGGTGCACATACATATACAGAAGCAAAACATCCATAAAAATAAAGTGTAATAGAACTAAAAGAGAGAAAAAAACATTATGCAACATTACATTGTATAAATGCACCATATCCTATTTAACGGATCCTATACTGCAGGACAAAGCAGTTTGTTCTAGTTTTTCATTATTGATAATCCCTTTCACATACCGTTAAATAAACATACTTTTAAAACCTCTGACAGTGTTCTCACGTGTAACAATCTGCTAGCATAAATGTTGGGTGTCTTTTTTAAGACTTTAGGGCTTGAACTACCAAAGCGCTCTTCAAAAACTCCCACACCACGAAGAGCAACTTCTAAGTCAAGCTGGCTACAAAGGCCCCATCCCTAAGGGAGACCTTAAGCCTGTCTTGTATAGAGAAGGGTTTCAATCCCACTGTCCAGGTGACCAGTGTGTGTACACTCAATATATACTCATCTGTCTATCTGACTGACTGACTGTCAGTACAGGAGCCAAGATTACAAGTCTAAACATGCAAAAGTCTTAAAACAATGAAAATACAAAAAGAACAACAAAGGAAGAGAGGAAGCATCGGGGACGTGAACATGACCACTGGGTTTCTCAGTGGAGACAAAGGAACACCTCACCAGGGCCCCAGAAGAGAAACTGGGTGCCTCCGATTCCTCGGAAACCCTACCTATCAGGCACATATTGAGAACACACTGGGGTTGGGGATTTAGCTCAGCGGTAGAGCGCTTGCCTAGCGAGTGCAAGGCCCAGGGTTCGAACCCCAGCTCCGAAAAAAAAAAAAAAAAAAAAAAAAAAAAAAAGGAGAACACACTGAGCAGCTCCTTCTGACTTAAGAGTCGGCCATGACAAAGCAAGGTGATGAACGAGGAAGGCCCACTACAAGGAAGGGAGAATCATCCACACTCTCTCTTACTCTTGTTCACAGCCAGTGGCTCCACACATGGCTTTGCCTGACCACCCAAGCCAGAAGGACTCTTTCACACCAAGCTAAACTAGCGACCAAGAACAGGCACCCTCTTCCCCTGAACGAGCAATTCGCTCTCAGGAGCCTCAGCCAGTTCTGGTGTTCTCTGTGCCTATAAAAGTCTCAGAAGTCTTGGCTGAAGTCAGGAAGGTGGGGTGGGTCTCTGGTGGAGGAGAACTGGTTCCATTTCATCCCTGGTGGATAAGGCTGCCATTGGCCTCAGGGTCTGCCCACTACACACAACACCTATTACATCCTTCCCAGATTGCCACGTCTGATCACTAATCCCATTTCATAGATGAAATCGAAGCCCACTGTGCTGATGAAAGAAACCTATGAACATTAATGAACTTGCCCAGATACTATGTCCCCACCAGCTAGAATGCAGCTAGCTCAGAGGAAGTGCCCAATAAACGCATGCAGGAAGAACGAATGATTTACAGTTGCCCCCAGTGCTAGAGTTAAAACAATAACTTCTTAACCAGGAGAGTAGAATCTCTAGGTGGAGGGAAATCTACTTTACCAGCTGGGCTGGGTCAAACGCCTTGGCTAAGGACCACCTCTGGAGAGGAAGGCTCACCTTAAGCCGGGCTAATGAGTTGGGTGGACTAATTAGTCCTTTAATGAGATTTCCTTCCTTCCCAGAATCCTCACTTCTAGTGCAGAAGCTTACAGACCCAGACCGCAGCCAAGTGGGTTCGTAAGTCTGAGTTTGTGAATTGCTCAGAGAAGTGTCTAACTTTTATTTCTCGTCTCTCTTTTCTAAGTCTGCTTCCTCAACACTTTATTTAGCCTTTGCCTTCTTCCTTACCCTTTCTCTAAAGCTCTCCTCCCTACCACATGGCCTCTTGTCTGCCTGTATCTGACCGTACCAGCTTAACTGGCATGGCCTTTTCTTCTCTCTTCATTTACCCGCTGCATGCAGCTACTGAGACTTACAGCTTGTGTGCCCTGTGCTTTTCTTTTTAATACTAATAAAATTCCCCTTGTGCTTACATTGGAGCTCAGTCTTAAAACTTAACTAATGAGACTAAAAACCCTAAAAGGGGACCCCAGTCTCCCCTAAATTGCTAGCTGCAGTGAGTGTCAAGGGCAGGTGAACAGCAATGCTACTCCTTTCTGTCCTCATAGAACTGGGATGGGGACACATATAGGGACAGGTTCTGTCCCTGAATGAAGAGAGTAGGTCACTTGGAAAGCTGTGCTGACTGTGCTGACACAGGCAGGAGTCAGACCACGCATCTTCCTCCAAGCTCTAAGACCAAAACCATGAAGCAAACTCTGACAGGAGATCAAGCTCTTCTCACATCCTCTCTTTCCCCAGCCATGGTCCAGGTTCAAGGTCCTTCGTGCAGATCTTCACTGAGTCAGTGCTCCCAGACCCTGCTCCAAGGACAGTGCACTGCACACCAGAAGGCCAGGTGGCTATGGCAGCAGCAACGAGCTCATGTGAAATGGCATCTCCCGGGCATCAGGCTCATGATTAGACTCATTCCCCAGTGAAATGCCACTGTTTCTGCCTACCTATGTATAGACACTTGTGCCTGAGAAAGTCCTAGGATTTTCCCAACCCAGAATTTGTACCATGATCTACTCCAGAGAAACAGTTCAATGTCTCCTGGAGCCCAGGCAGGAAGTCTCTTGAAGGACAATGGTCAGTCTTTCAGAGTGCTGATTGAAACTGTCAGTATCCGTTATACTGACAAGCTGAGAAGACTGAAAGATTGTTTTGGTCTCTAATTTTATCCATTTACTTAAAGAACAAACAGACAGTTCATTTTTAGTATCACTAAAACCCTCCGAATTCATTATCAGAATCGAAAGAAGCCAAAGGTCTGAATGTATGACCAGTCCATTCTCATTGCTACGTTTCTACCAAGTGTGAGCAGAGACCATCGTGACCCAGCAAGGGAGCATGGGAGCAAGCAATGGGAGGAGGGGTGGAGTGTGTGTGTGTGTGTGTGTGTGTGTGTGTGTGTGTGTGTGTGTGTGTGTGTGTGTTAGTATATTAGTTAATAATCAGCTTAACAAAACCAAAGCTGTGACTTAACTCTGGTACAGCCTCCTGAACTATGCAGGACCATGGGATTCCCATGTGACTTCTTACCACTGAAGGAAGAAGTTTTTCCCCTTTCTCACGGAGTTGTCACTTCCTCTTTTCCAAAGGAACCACCACCAGTGAGAAATCACCACCTGAAATTCCACACTCACCAATGTCTGACCATCCATACAGAGAAAACCTTAGAGGGACCGTGAGTGTGGACTGGAATGTGGTCCCTACCTCCCTCCCCTCCAGCTAGGGCATCAAGCCTTCCCTTGATGTGTCTTTCACAACATACCTGTGATATTGTCATAACTCCGGAAATTCATTTCTATGTGGTCCCACTCCAACACCATACAGTTCTCCATGCTAGGCTGTGCGATGGCCACGTACACGTCATTCTTGGAGTTGAATGTGTCTACTGACACCGACTGGTATGGCAGAGTCTGATGAACGACAAAATCTGAGAGTGGGTGTGGAAAAACAAGTATTAGTTCATAAAATCCCAGTGAGAATTCCAACTGCCATTCTCTCTGCTTTACACTATCAGTCTGGGGACCCGGGGAGGAGCCGGGACCTCCACACTGCCCTGTGGACTCTGAAAGATAGGACTGTCAGGTCGGTGCAGTTTTTGATACTGCGCCCTCCACCCACTCCCCTTCCCCCACCGCACCCCCATCCTCCACCCCACACGTTAACAATGAGGTCTCAACGGAGACCTGGCTTTCAGAGAGCCAGGGCAGGAAATTCATGAAGCTGGCATGCAAATTATTCTTTGACAGGGGATGCTGTGTTCTAGTAAGTTCTGAGAATGCCAAGCCTCTAGCTCTCTCAGAGCAGCCCCTGCAGGGAAGACGCTGGCTGAATACGGCTCGATGATATCCTTCTCAAACTCACCCAACACAGGAACCCTGTGGTCGCCTGTGATTTACACCCAGTTCCACAAACTCCTACAGGGAAACAGCACCCCTGCAGGCCACAGGGAGCTCTACACTCCAAACAGGGCATACATAAGTTTGGGAACAAATATCTTCTGCAGGGGTCTAAAGGACCCCTGGGGAAGTTGAGGGGAACCTAAATGAGCTCCCTGGATACCAGTCTTGATGTCTCGTGCCTACGGTCTAGGCATCATGACATAGCAGTGAGCAGACACAGAACTCTGCAGGAACATGTACAGCACAATGACACAGGGACTGAGTGTTCCTCACCCACACAAAGCCCATGAGTGACAACCAACTCTGTGAAAGATTGGGTATGGCACAGAATTGCCAAGGGATGGCCTGCCCATAGTGCTAGCATAGCCTGTAAGTGGGGGGGGATTAGAAATCTAGAAAAGAAATAATTTTAAAAACACACACACACACACACACACACACACACACACACACACACACACACACACGGCAGGATGCATGGAGCATGCCTCTGATCCCAGGACTCAGGGGACACAAGCGAGTGGATTTCTTTGAATCCAAGCCAGCCTGGTCTCTATAGAAAGCTCCAGGCTAGCTAGGGCTACACAGAGAGACCCTGATCAACAAACAAACAAACAAAACCTCACAACAAGTGGTCAAAAACCAGAGACTAAGCCGTTCTTCCGGCCAGAAATGTTCCAACGAGTGCAGCCCTGGTTGTGCATCCAGGAGGAGATGGTGGGGTTTGCCCAGAGCTTCCTCATCCAAACCCTAACCATCTTTACTCAAGGTCGTGTCACCAACAAGGCCATCTCTAACCAGCCCCCCACAACACTACCCGGCTCATCTCTACACACTGATGTTTCAGGCTTTATTATAGGACTCCAAATAACAGTGTCAGAGTCCCACGTGGAGACATTGTCACAAAGAAGTCACACGGGCCATGCATCAAGGGAGCCCAGTTCCGTCAGGGGCAGGAAAACAGACAGCGGCTGGGCAAGGGTTGAGGTGGCAAGTGAGAAGCAGGGGTGGGAAGAGTTAGTAAAGGCAGGTGGCAGGAAAGCCAGGACTCAGGGGACAAGGACTGTGTGAGGTTCTAGGATGACCATTGTGCCTAGAGGCAAATGTCCTGAAGCTACTTCCTGTCCTAAAGACCCAGGACTGGTAACTTTCAGGTCTCCGTTCATCTGTCCTAAGGAAGGAGGCTCTCCCTCTCAGCTCCATGGTGGGTACAGATCTTGCCGGGTGAAAATGCCCACCACAGCACACTCAGAATAAACAGATCAGACGCGGGTTATCCCACCTGCGTCTGCATCCTGACCGTCTTTGTGAGGTGGGAAGTGTCTACTTTAATCACATTGTTGCTGAGTTGATGCTTGGTGGTCTGAGTAACCTTGGGGAGGACTTTCTCTCTCTTCCTATGCACGGGAGAGGGAATGCACGCATCTGTGACACATTTGCATGCATGTGAGTACCATTTAGCCCAGCACAAAAGGAAGTTCCATGCACCTGCATTGTAAGAGGTGCCCCTTCTTCATCTGGGGTACCCAGTAAGTGCTTATTACACTATTTTTACTATGGGTGAGCATGGCCTCAACCCGGGTCTGTCATGGAGCCTCTGGGAGACAGACAAGGAGGCTGAATACAGCAGCCAGGTCCTGTGAGAAGGGAGAGACAGGAAAGGAGTTTGTCACTGGGAACTAAGAGGAGGATGCTTCCGTAGTCCAACACATAGGTGACTGAGGGTGGTGGAGGGATAGATGTTTCTAGAAAACAGGGTGCCCCTCCCCATATCCTGACAGAGAGCAAAGAGTCCAGGGGAGGCCAGGCTTGGCAGACAGGCAGGCCGAGCTTCCATGTGACTGACGGAGGGAGATGGAGCCTCAGGAGCACCTAGGGTATGATCAGAGGAACCTGCATTTCCAAAGGTGTCAGGCAAAGCACCTAGCCCATGCTAATCATGGTGATTTTACTTCTGCAAGATGACATAGCAAGCCGCCTGCTGAAGACTTAGGGAAGACTCCCTATAGCTTCTAGCCTGCTCCTGATGCCCCCCTCCCCAAGAAACAACTGCCACATCAGTGCAGAAGGCAACTAGCAAGTGCTCAAGGCTGCTTCTGTTCAAGGCAGGTGAACAGGAAGAAAAGAAGTCGTTCCTGCAAGCTCCCTTTCTTGGCCTCCAAAACATGGAAGGATGCAGCTCTCTTCCCCTCAGCAGAGATGGTGATAAACTCTTCTCTGTTAAGCTGCTTTTCTTTCATCATGAAGGCCACAGATCCTAAATGCTCCCTGACAGCTACCTGCTGGCTTCCATTTCTCTCCCAGTTGTGCTCTCAAGTCCCAGAGATGTCAGCCTCTGCAAGAGAATGTGTGCACGCTAAGGAGAACAAAAGCGTTCCACCTGTTCTGAGGAGTCCTGGCACAAAGGATCTACCAGAATAGGGGCCTCAGAGATGGTTAAGTGCTTAAGAGGGCTTGCTTGCCCAAATTCAACTCCCAGCACCATGTCAGGTGCCTCACAACTACCTGTAACTCCAGCTCCAAGGGATACCACACCCTCTTCTGATCTCCATAGGCACAAATGTATGCCCAAATCCATAGGAATATGCACACTTAAAAAAAGAAAATGAGTTTTGTTTGTTAAAAAAAAAAAGTTCTAACCCCCAAATTTGTCTTGTCTACAAGAAATGCAGGGAAAGGGATGGAGCAGAGACTGAGGGAATGACCAACCAATAACTGGTCCAACTTGAGACCTATCCCGTGGGCAAGCACCAATCCCTGACACTATTAATGACACTCTGTTATGCAGCCAAACATTGGGTGGAGCTTGGGGACTCTCATAGAAGAGTTAAGGGAAGGATTGAGGTCCCTGAAGGAGATATAAGAGCTCCACAGGAAGATTAAGGGTCAACTAACCTGGACCCTTGGAAGCTCTCAGAGACTGAACCACCAACCAAAGAGCACACACAGGTTGGACCGAGGCCTCCCCACACATACATAGCAGAAGTGCAGCTTGGTCTCCACGTGGGTCCGCCAACCACTGAGGTGGGGCCTATCCCTAAAGCTGGTGCCTGTCTGTGAGCTACATTCCCCTAACTGGGCTGCCTTGCCTGGCCTCAGTGGGAGAAGGTGCGCCTAGCCCTGCAACGAATTGATGTACCAGGATTGGTGGATAGAAAGCGGAACCTCTACTTTCTCAGAGGAAAAAGGGAGGGGAGATGGGAGGAGGAACTATTGGGGGGGTGCAGGGGGCCTGGGAGTAGTAGCATCGATCTGGATGCAAACTAAATTTTAAAAAAAAGTTCCACCAGAATACAGAATATGTTATAACAATCAAGCTTCCCTGGTCCCGTTTTAATTTATTTTTCCAAATTGAATTCATCGTTTCATATTTCCTATACTCTGACTATCTGGCATGACGCACACTGCTAATCACTGAAATGACTAATCCTTCATAGAAGACCTAGTGCCATGCCCACCACCAAAGGGACAGTGACCGAGACACGGGTGTCTATACACTCTGGGGAACGGACGGCACAAGTGAAATTTAAACACCCTTTCCTACCCCGTATCTGAACTTGAACTTTTACAAAAGCCAAAGGCGTGGTCATTGTGGAGAGACCTCAGAGGACACACAGACCGAAGTGACATCAATTTTCTAGCGTTAAAATATTAATGGTGTGTGCCTCCACCAGAGCCGCTGCCTCCATTCACGGAAGATCAAGTTCATGATGTCAGTGGGTCTCTTACAACCTCAGCCTTTCCCCCGCTGGAATCCACGGATTTTTACATAGCTATTTATAGAACTTGCAGGGAATAAATTATACATGATGCTGAGCCTACGGGGAGAGAGAGTGCACATTAATGCATTATTTCTCGTTGCATTTTCATCAGCCCCGAAATGGGGACGGCAGCAGGACAATTAGGATGCGCAACTCACTCCCTCTAAGGAATTTAGCGAATTATCCACCTAACATGGGATCATCGATGGGTAACAGGAACCTCTGCCTAGTTAAAAATAGACTTCAAGGGGAGGGTGTGGAAGAATTGTGATTAATCTGAACTGCTGAGGCAGCGGGTGATGGCTGCCTGCTCATTACTCTCCTCTGCGGAGGGAACAGCATGGTAACAATGCCCTCCTCTCTTGGGCCAAACAGATCTGAGCTAAGAGAAAGACTCCATAGTAAGGAAGCCATAAAGTGACCCTGGGCGCTCTCTCACCCCCCCCACCCCACCCCAGTGTGTGTGTGTGTGTGTGTGTGTCTGTCTGTCTGTCTATCTGCCTGTCTCTCCAGGACTCTAGTCTCTGTCCTCCAGGCATCTTCATATCTACCCTGCAAAGTCTTTTGTACTAGAGGCCAGGGCTTGATGTGAGCAGAAGACAGGCAAGTCATACCCTCATAATTTATGGAGGGTATGTGGCTGGGACAGTATCTGGGGACAGGTCATCTTGTGTCATTTCACCCATCTGCCCACCACATAGAACAACACTGGAGCAGAGCGAGGGTATCCATGAGCCTTAAGGTAACAGAGACGGTAGAGTCAGCTAGGTCTCACCCGAAAGCCTCGTGTGGCCTTTGTAAAGGAGCAGGAACCTTTTTGGCAAAGACAACTAGGCCAAGAGAGATGGCTCGAGGGTTTTAAAGGACGCTGTCCCCATAGATTCTGAGACTCGGGATCTGGCTGTTCCAGTTCCACACTGTCTCTTTCCCAATGACAACCCTTGATCCCAGAATGTGATTAGAACCGTCCAGAAGGCCTTGAGGTCAGAAATCCTGTTTTCTGGTATAAATTATGCTCTCTTCCCAGAGTGACCACTTTCTATAGCAATGCTGTTCTCTCTTGGGCCAAACAGAGATCTGAGCTAAGATTCCACAGTAAGGCAGCCATAAGGTGACCCTGAACCCCCTCCGCCCCCCATCTTCTCAGAAATAGATACTGTGACCAGGTTCAAAGGGAATGGTGGGAAATGACAACCTCTCTGTGGAGTTTAGAGAACTCTCCAGGAAAGAATTGAAGGCAAGGCCAAGAGGAGCCTCAGATACCGTACTTAATGCCATGTACTTAATGCCAAATGGTGTCCCGTGATGCCTTTCTATACAAATGTCATTGACCATGACCTCTGATTTATTGGCCTGATAGCATAATAAACAACCTTAGTGGCCTGGCTGAGTGAAGGGCACCTGCCAATCACACAGCTGAGTAACCCCAGCTCTGCGGTGAAAGGCACGGCTACTTTCTTGAAACTCCAGTTTCCCGTAAGAGAGCAAAACTTGTGAGTTTTCTAGCTGCAAACACATGAGTGCACGCATGTGCACATGTGTGCACTCGAACACAGACACACACACGCACATGCACATACACACACACACACACACACACACACACACACACATTCAAACACCTGGAATTCATTTCTACCTGGAGGCTTTTGGCTTATGTGTTTGGAAGGCAGTAGTATATTTTGGCTTAAATATGATACTTTGTTCTTGGGCATCTTTCTGATTTTTGTGTTTCTTTAATCATTTTTTTCTGGGTTCTCCTCCCCACTGTTCTTTTGACATGCCTTCAGGCTTTTTAGATAGCAACTCCTAACCTCACTGTTTATTTCCACAAACATCTAGAAATCTGGCTACACACTGTGGATTGATCCTCCCTCCTTGAAAATCTAGTTTTAGAAGCAGTGGAAACCTGCTTGAACCTTTCAAATGGAGGTATCCCTCCCTCTCCCCCTCTCTACCTGCAGGGACTTGGAGGGAATCAGCATCTTAATTTTATATTATAACCTCAAAAATGTAGAAAGGGAAACCCCGAGGTGGGCTCTCAATAAAACAAAGCCAAACCACCTTTACAGTTCCCTTCAGTGCGACTGTTTTTCTTGGGCAAGCACTTGTCAAGGTATATATTCTGCCTTGCCAGTGGCTATAACTTCCCCAGTTATCTCATCCTACTTGAAATGGAAAAGAATTTGTAGATATAAAAATCTGGTATTAAGCTTATAGTAAGTATCATCTTACTAGAGAAAAATAAAAAGCCTGCGACAGTAAAAATACTCAGGCCCTCTGCACTGGCTCTGGCAGGCCAGGCCTGTTTGAAGAGGATCCTCGTGCCAAATTCTCAAGTCTGCATTTTAATCTTTAAAAGACAGACAGACAGACAGATGGGCGGTCTGGGAGAGCTAGCTTTAGCTTGGTCAGAAAAGTATTTTCTACATTTGAAGACTTAAATTTTCTTTCCCAGAACTCACATAAAAAAACCTGGATGTGGTAAAATTCACACAAAAGCCCAGTGCTGGCGAGGCAGAGACAGGCAGAGAGAGACCTGTCTCACTGGCTATGCAATCCAGCTGAATCAGCAGGTTCTGGACCAATGAGAGATAAAGCCTCAAAAAGCATCCTGAGGAACGACACCCAAGCTTGACCTTTGGTATCCACATAGCCCGGCATGCACACGCAAGAACATTTGCATGCACTCGATGCACTCGGACACACAAACATACAATTAGAGGGAAGAAACAACACTGGAAAGTTTGAATTTTGCAAAGAACCAAAATTAAAACAGGCTTGGTGAAAACAACAAAAACAACAACAGCAGCAACAACAACAACAAAAACGTGTGCAATACCAAGCCCTTGGGAGGTCGAAACAATTGCCTCAACTTCAAGGCCAGGTTCTTCAGTTTAACAAGAATCAGGCTAGCCTGAGCTACATAGCAATCCCTTGTCCCCGAAAGGGGAAAAGGATAAAGAATGAATTAAAATTAGAGCCAATACAGTTAACAAAATCTTCCCCAACTGTTGAGATGTCCTCCGAACCACACTGAGTCATCTTCTTAAACTTTTAACATGACTTACTTTGTGTGTGTACACGTGTGTGCGTAGGCACGCTCATGTGTACCTCAAGTCAGTCAATCAGTTCTCTCCTTCAACCACAGAGGTCTCCGGCACTGGACTCAGGTCACCAAACTTGGTGGCAAGCACCTCGACTCAACGAGCCACCTGGTCAGCCCTGACTCAGCTCTTTTAAAATCCCTATACTTCCTCTAAAGTGATTTTTATAGAAAATATCTCCTTTCGCTTTCCTTCGTACGCCCTGCATGGTCTACAGGGAGAACAAAGGGTTGTCCTATATGCCCACCGCTGAGTCTGAGGACAGAGGCTCCGGCTACCTGTGGTGGTGCACTCATAGTCAAAGCTGGTCACGTCGTTGAGTTTCTTCTCCTGGTATTCTGGTGGACCGATACACAGCACATCAGACACCGTGGAATTTGTCATCTTCAGCCACAGATACAGCCATTTGGCTTTGCAGTCACATTCAAATTTATTACCCCTTAAGTCTCTGAAATACAAAACCCACATCCATACACAGGGAAGCAGACATCTGATGTGTTTGGGCAGTAATAGGAAACACTGGAGTTATCGCCTGACAGATCTAAAACCATCCGGATACGGAATTTAAACACAAACAGTTGTATTTCACAGATCTTATTTCTCATACTGACTGTTGCCTTTATTGAATACTCCTTGATGTGGTGATTTTAGTTGAATGGCATACAGAGAGTTCTACAAAAATGAGACATTGGCTCTCCTAAAATTGTCTCAGTGCGATGCTGGAAGTGGGAAGGGATGAAGAAAAACTGCCCCAGTGTAGGTTCCTGGAAATGAAAACAGGAGCTGATAGGAAGGCAGTATTCACAAATACAACTGGAACATCCAGGGTCTTGTTAACCTGCCTCCAGTAAGATGTGCTACAGTCACAATGCTTCCAGTAAAACTTGAGAAGGCAAAGCAGGTGGGCAGACCACACAGGGACCAGCCAGCCAGCACGCCTAATTTACTATTGGACTCGGGGTACAATATCTAATGGCTGGAATCAACACAAGACAATACACATGCTGTTTCTCTGTGTGTACTACTTTGTGGTCAGCAGTCGAGAGCGAAGGGATTTGAAAGACGTAATTGACTAGGGCCCGTGGCAGTGTACACAAATTTAAATTGCATTACTCACAGTTCAATCAGGGAATCCAGATCGCTGAACACATCCCTTGGAAGTGCTTTAATGTGGTTGTTGGCCAAAGAACTAGAAAAAGAAAGTCACATTTTAATGTGGTTACTACCTTCCTGCCAGTCATTCTCAAGTTCCTTTAAGTATGCCTAATGATTCAAAGAGAGTTCCTAGCCTTCTCATCAAAACATGGCTCAATCCATAGTTTGATCATCACTGAAAGACACAAATTCCTTTACACGAAGACAACTGGATTCCAATGTAAGCTTGCTTTTGCTTTGAAAATAAGTAAGCTCTTTATGCAGAGCTATTAAACTACAGATGGCTTCTACAGTTGCTGGAATAAAAGCCAAGGTTCTAGGCCAGGCCTAGTGGAGCAACACCCTTAATTCCAACCCTTGTGGGGCAGAGGCAGGTGGATCTCTATGAGTTTGAGGCCAGCCTGGTCTACAGAATGAGTTCCAGGCCAGTTCATCTTATCTTCAAAAACAGGAAGAAAAAAAAAAGCAAGGTTCCATTTCACGGCATGTAGGACTCTCCATAGTCTAAGACCCTCCCCATTAGGTGAGACTGCACTGCCCACTACTCTAATCCAGCCACACATGAATCTCTGTCATCTCTGTCATCGCTCCTTGGTCTTGACCGGAAGACGGTCATTTGCAAACTATATTTTAATTGTTTGCTTCTTGACTGTGTAACTTCTCAACCCAAAAGCAGCACACAGAGACTGCTGTCCATTCATGGTTTTATCCCATCCATACAACAGGACATACACACAGGAAGTTGTGAAACTTTGGCTAATGAAGATGGATACGCTATTTTTGAATGAATGAAGCATCAATATGAGACAAACAGAAGATTCACAATCCTCTCCCAAAGAGTCCAAGTGTATGTGATTATCTCTGCTTCTGAAATGGACTCTGTGAACACTCTTGTACATGAAGACATTCTATACTGACACATTAGGATAACAATAAAATCTCACTGAAGTGGCATGCTTAGTGAAGAACTGATTACGATCAATTTCATCTTCTCATTAACCGAGGTTGATGAGAAATCGTTCCCCTGTTGCAGAGGTTTCTGAGATGTTAGTCCACACCCAGCTCCGGCTAAACTAGACGTTATGACGAGCCTTAGCTCCCATCGATTCGAGACTCTGCAATGCCCTGTTGCCAGCCCGTTGAGGATGGACGCCCACAGTGCAGTGCTGCTGTGAGAAGATGCTAGACAGAAATGATGTATACCAAGTCGGTGTTTCCCCATATACTAAAGTAACGTGGCCAAGAAATGTATACCTTCTTCTAGAGTTTTCTTCTACTCTTGAGTACAAATGGCAATGTGTATAAATGACAAATATGAAGATAGGTTATTAAAATGTATAAAGTTAGTCATGCCTAGTCATAGCATGCTCATGGCCCATCTGGGAATGACAGGCAAATGAATGAGTACTTCTGTTTACAGTCAGCAGGGTGTGGTAGAAAGCGTAGGCCCATTTTGACTGCAAACACTCTTCCTTCAAATACTGACTGAGAATGGGAAGCACAGTAGTTTCTAGTCATCCCCTTCCCACTCCAGTAACCATAAATGGCTTAGAGTAACATTTCATGTGCTATTTTACCTTGCTTTTCGTAATGAGGCCCTTACACATTTTTTGATGTGTTGGGAAATAAGTTGATTATATAATCACATTGAATGTACACTGGGGGTAATTTTTGTAAAAACTTTAAAGGGGGTGTTTGATTTAATATAGAAAGGAAAGCACAAAAAACTTAAGCTAAATATCAGTTAATTAAATCGGTTGGGTTTTGTTGTTGTTTTTGTTTTGTTTTGTTTTGTTTTTAATGTGGCTATTTGGAAACTGTTGCACTGAAATGGTAATAATGTAACAATATATAGAGACTAGTCAAAGAAAAAAACCAAGCAAGCAACCAACCGAGTAACCAAACAAACAAACAAAATATATTTTGCTATTGCTCCAAGCTTGTAATTTAGGTTTCAAAAGCCAGCCCTATTTTCATGAGCTGTCTACCCTACCAGGCTAAGTGCTTAACATCTTCCTTTTAATTTCATTTTGTCTGCAAACCCATAGCACTTACTTCATTTCTCAAACTATTTAATAGCTTCCTGTCCCCTGGGTTCTATAAGAGTGCTGGAAAACAAATGTCCTAGATTTTAGTTACAGATTGGCACTGCTCCCTCTGCTTGGAACCTAACCTGTGTTTTAATATGAATGTGGGGATCTATGTGTTGAGAAAGTTCACAAAGGCCAACCTCGAACATCTCGTTTAAGTGAGAAGATTCCGAGTAGTGATTTCCCTAAGCGAGTGATTTCTGGAGCTGAGGCTTCCTCTGCATGAGAAGTTTAAGGGGGAAAAGGGCACGGTTCCATCTATAAACGATGTGTAAGTCCTGCCTGTAGCCTTTGACCAATAGCAACAGCCCACCTTCCTTCCCAAGTCTTGAGACCCACACTTATCTGCCTCATTTGCCCTTCTCAACCACATCTGCCCTTCAGCAGTCCCTATCTGGATATTCAAATCACCAAGAAAACTTAGCAATCCAGAGAGAAAACCAAGACTTTTTAATGACTGGAAGGATAAGATGATACTGTCATAGAAGAGGAGGAGGAAAATGATGATGAAGAAGATGGTGGTAGTGTGGTGGTGATGGTGGTGGTGATACCAGCCAAACCCTTGGCATTGGCATTTACTATGGAGAACAGGGTTACAGTCTTTGGGGCCAAACATCATAAACCCATTATGTACATCATACTGTCCATAGTCAGTAAAATAATGCTTCTCTTGGGAATGAGGGAACTAAGGGTCAGAAAAGCTAAGAAATAGCAGTAAGTAATTACTGGGTTGTGAACCTGAAGTCTCAGTCCACGGGAACTAAGGACTCCAGTACTTCCATAGAAAGAGAAACCCAAGAACGATGATGTCAACAGGACACATGTTTTCCTCTGCTGACAACTGTTTTGATCACCCCTGGTCTTTCCCTACCTCAGGCAGGGCATCTGCTTCATGGCCACAGACCGCAGGCTCACTGCGTCCACCAGCAGATGGCTTCACCAGGATCGTTACAGCTTAATGAGAAGACTCTTTGTGGTTGTTTTGGTTTGTTTTTCAAGACAGGGTCTCTCTGTGTATCCCTGGCTGTCCTGAAACTCACTCCGTAGACCAGAGAAGCCTCAGAGATCCACCTACTTCTCCGGGTGCTGGGATTAAAGGCATGCACTTCTACCCCAGCAAAAAGACTTAAATGACTATGCCCCTACCTTGTGGTCAGGGTTACACTCAAAGGTACCACCATCCCGGCCCAGCACCTAGATTCAGTGCTCTCCAGTTTCCCCAACTCTCCTTTTTACTGTAGACAAGGTGACTACAGACATATAGGACCCATCATCTTTCTCAGACAAAATTATCTATTATGCAAATGAAGCTCACATCTTAGCTAATAAATGCCATCTACCATGACAGTGATTGGTTTTCCAGTTTCACAAACACAGCCATTATTTTTTTCCAATCTTATTAACTTTTCTAAGTGCTTGCTTCATTCTGATATGCCAATCGATTCAGATCGATTTCTTTCCCCCCCCTCTGTTTCTCTGGCACGCTATTAAGGAATTGAAGAGCTTAGCTAAAACTACAGATTAATCCAACATAAAAGAATAAGCAACTTTCATCCTCACTCAATGTCTCTATACCCTCTAGGTGATGGCTTCTCTTGTCTCAGTTCCCAATTCTGTAGAATGGAAACTCACAAATTATTATAAAACCCAGGGAAGGTCTGTAGGTAACAGGCCTGGCACCAAGTAGATATAAGAACTATGCCTGTATCCCACTTCCTCCATGAGCAAATGACCCTCACAGCACTGATGTTTTCCCACTTCACATGGAGTCCTATGGTCTCCATGGTGACATAAGCTGATGGAGACCAAAATGCAGTTGGTCACCCCAACAAGTGCTGTCTGACAGCATGGGAACCTCTTAGGCAATCTGGAAATGAGTCTCCTTTGAGAGATGCTGTGAATAAGGAAACATCATGGAAACACCAAAGAAAAACAACCATGTGTGCATGTGTGTTCACGAACATGTGCACACATGTGAGTGTATGTGTGTTTGTATACATGTGTGCACATGTGACATCAGGAGTCATCCACCTTATGTTTTGAGACCAAGTTTCTCCCTGGGACCTGGGCATCGTTGCTTGGGCAAGGCTGGCTGTCCAAGTCGCAGGGATCCCCCTGTCTCTGCTTCCCCAGCACAGGGATTACAAGTATGTACCACGATGTCTGTCTTTTTACATGGGTTTTAGAAATCAACCCAGAGGGGGTTGGGGATTTAGCTCAGTGGTAGAGCGCTTGCCTAGCAAACGCAAGGCCCTGGGTTCGGGCCCAGCTCCAAAAAAAAGAAAAAAAAAAGAAAAAGAAATCAACCCAGAGGCCTCATGCTTTCATGGCCAGCCCCTTATAACATATTTCATAGGACTTACAGGTGAGTCAGGTCACGGAGGCCCCGAAAGGCATTTCTTGAAATGGTTTCTATTTTGTTCCCTTCAATGAACCTAAGGAGAGAAGCAACACAATACAACTGAATTCTCTCACCTAAACTCTCTCTAACAGATACAGTGTGCTTTGGCAATAAAATCGGAAAGCACTCAGGAAGTATAGACGCTCCAAAGTTAGCAGCAAGCTACGCTAAACGCCACGAGGGAGCTGGGCATGTGGGCAAGAACATGTGCTCTCTGCTCCAGACAGACCAGTACGGATGTCTCCAAATTCCAAGCTGGCAACATGGGCATCTTGGGTTTGAGCAAGGGACAAAGCACTGCACGGAGGCCAGAAATTCTCCCGTCTCTGCAACACTGGAAAGCTTCCAAGCAGTGTCCCTGCTTCCTCTACATTGGCCTGTGCCTTGCTATCCAAACTTACATCTCTGTATTTTAGTTTTTGCTGAGGAAGAGTTCTAGTAAGCATGGCTTCCAGAAACCTTGAGCTCATCCTGTCCTACATAGCCTGGGCAAGTGGTAACAGGCGGGGGGGGGGGGGAGAGGGAGGGTATTCTCAAGCTCCGGAGAAGGCTGAGAAGCAGAAAGGACAGGACCCGGAGCAAAGCTGACTTGCTCTGGGCTGAAATGGTACAGGGCTTGCACAGAGACCTTGTAGCAATGACATTGGCTAAGCTATAAACTCTCAGGATATGACAAGGATACATTGTAACTGTTTTCCAGGGCCAAGGAGCTGAGTCAAATGCTAGCCATCCACGGGAAAGGCTTTGCTACATCTGTGTCACAACGGATGAGTTAGGTCTCATAGGGAGCATTCTCTGATGCCTATTTTTAAAAACTCTGGTGTCTGTTTAGTACTAGACTTTAGCATACCCTGATAAGCTGCCTTTCTCCCCAATGCCCTGGGCAGCATTTGAACTCCCCACCAGAGAAAATCCTAAGAACCCCACAGCTATTCACGGGCTTTTGGGCGACCTTAGTGGCTTCAACCCTGCAGCTGTGACACTCTTTGCACATCAAATACATGCCAAAATACCGGATTATAAGAGGGTTCTCTGGAGAAAGAATTCCTGGGGAGACATCGTTCCCTGAGAGTTCATATCAGCAGAGAGCTTTTTCTACCTGGGATGTGTCTAGAATTCCAACATCTACCTGCTCACCTCAGATAAGACAGCAGGAACAAGTCTTTGCAAATCCTCTGAATGCTAAGCAGGAAATCCCTGACTGATAGCAGGATTAACGTTATTACAGACTCACCAAATACAAGGCTAGGACAACTTAAGGGGGAAGAGAAAGGTTTGAATGTGAGAAAGGCTGAAATAAGAACCACGGCCAAGCTCACTGTTAAAGGGAGAAATGGTTCATCTGAAGAAGGGAAAAGAATTCCCTCTCCTGCCTTCTTGTTGTTGTGGTTTGGTTTGGCTTTACATTTTTAGAAAAAGGAAAAAGCTAATTAGACCTTCAACACAACTCACAGAAGATAGAGCAAATGGGATATGGGACAGCTGGGTAAAAACAGGCAGTTTACCCCCAAATAGGGAAACTTTGTTTAAAAATACGTAGCCCCTAGAAGCGTCCAGCTCTATTTCTGGCCCATCAGCAAATCCATGCCTAGTTATGGAGGTAAAAATATCCAACCTGACTTCCAACTGTGCTTACTACATGACAACTTAAAGGTCAGCAGAGAATGAATGACTGAGTATCTCCAGCCTCCTCCTGCCCTAGCAAGCTGGGAAGTAAGTCAACTCTCAAGTCAGTGCTGGCATAAGTAGGGAGCTTGCTGCACCCCTATACCCACCACAGGACACAACTCAGAAACCTCCCAGAGGCAACAAACTTTCAGTAGACACCACACAACACTTACAGGTATTCAAGATGAAAAAGGCCAGCAAAGGCATCATCCCGGATCACCGTGAAGGAGTTAGAATTCAGCAATCTGAAAACAAGATAGGTTTTAACAGAGACAGAAAGGTTTGTGTGTGATGTGTGGCAAAGCCATTTCTTTTTCTTTTGCCGGATGATGATTTATGCAAATGAGGGCTATTCTCAGCCCAAGGACAACCCCTTAGGTCCCTATTGTCCTCACCACTGTGATAGGGACAGTAAGGAAGGGATTCTTGGTGGCTGAACTTTCTGCTATCTCTAATACTACCTGTCTCAATCATGGAGGATCTTAGGAATATGGACTGATGGCCACTATTCAAAAGCAATTTTCTGCTAGGCACAACAGGGCAGCCAATAAATACTTCAGGATACCCAAGAACCCATGGAATTACAGACCTACAAGGATCTAACCCAACTGTATTCTAGAGATATTTGAGCCCCAAGAGATTAAGAGACTTGACTAAATCACACAGTGGGGACCTAGAAGCAAAAATCCTTTCTTCCACACTGTAGTTTCTCATGAGAAATAATCATTTTTAAAAGGTTAATAAATCTCTAGAGGATTGTCTCTGTATAGTTTTCAATTTGGGTAGCTAGGTACCATTTGATAAATATTTATAAAACCACCTGCATTTATTTGACCAACTAATATCTATGCTATATTTCTATCCTAAAAGATTTGAGATGTAAGGTTATGTATGTATGTATGTATGTATGTATGTATGTATGTATGTATTGCAAAGTTGTATGTCCAAAGACATATCTGTGGGCACAAGTGTGCCACAACACACTTTAGCTGGAGTTATTTGCTGGAGTTAGTTCATTCTTTCCACCATACAGGACCCAGGGATCAAACTCAGGTCACTAGGTTTGGCAGCAAGCACCTTGGCCTTCTGAGCCATCTTGCTGGCATATGAACTGAGATTGTAAGCGGTAAGTTTAATGTTATAGAAGGTATACAACATATTAAGAACAAAACTACCGATGATAACTTCCTCAGTGCATTGCTTGCTATAGGTATGGTCTCACTACATCCAAAAAATATGCTATAGACTCTCGACTGTCTCTGATTTTTGTTTTGTTTGTGTAGGGCTAAGGATGGAACCCAGGGCCTCCTCCATGGTAGACAAGTGCTCTACCACTGAGCTACATGCCCTTGACACCTATACACCCCAGCCTAGTAAACTGCCTTCGAAAAGTGACTTTGGGAAATTCATTTTCATTATCGCACATCAACTGACTTATACAGGCACTCACCACGGTGACTTGGATGTGGTTCACTAAGAGGAGCTGGTGCTAACAAAGCTTTGGGCTTTGGGTTTGGCTCCTGATTCTGTGAATCAAGGCAAGGTATTTACCTTGCATGAGCATCCGTTTCTTCATCATGGGGAAAGAAAAGTGCCTTTTCTGAAGAGACGCCATGCCGGTGAGATACAAACACGCACACCTACCATGCTGCTTGCTGTCTGCACGTGAGACAAACTGAAGTGCTCCTATTTGAAGAGCAGTGTCGGGATTATCTATATTTTAATGATGTTTCTTTTTGAGGTGAGATGTTTGGGGAAACTCTGGTTATTGTCAATGCAGCTACCTCCCAGTTGCCTAATCTGTGATAGGGATGTACCACGAGTCCCAGTGGAGACATTGGCATAAAGTCGAGGAAGGCCCTGGAGCAGGAGAACAGTGGTTTAATGTGGACACCACAGGACAAACGAAAGCTAAGAGCCAGCCAGGGTCACTCAGAGGGCTGTGGATTATAGGAAGACCCACACCAACAAGGCAGACGCCGCCCTTCAAGGACTGTAGTCAGGGACCCCCATTTTGCAAAGAATGTCCCATACTCACAGCAGCTGTAGGGAAGGCAGATGGGAAAACATTCGGTCCTTGATTTCCAGAAATGTTCCATTTACTAGGCTCCTACGGGCAAGAGAGGGACAGAGTGAGGCCCAGGGTTCTTTCAGGAAGTGCCAAGCCAAGCGGGGCAGTTGGCATTTCCTCCACCTGAACTTCACACTCCTCCTCTCTGGGGTGAGGATTTTCGTCTTCCCAGGGAGCAGGATGAGAAGAGGAGAGTTGCTTTCCAGTAAACCTGATCAATAGGAAAACTAGTCTGGCTAACAGAATCCTGTGCTACGGGTCTGGCTCCTTGCACAGACAAGCTCAGTCAGCTTGAATCAATCCCCCAGTTTCCTTCGCTTAACTACAGGAGGCCTCAGCTGAAGGTGGATAATTACTTTACCCAGGATTCTGTTTGTGCAGACACAAAGTTAATGTTGGCCCACAAAACTCTGGGGTAGGATTAAGCATTCCCCTCGGAAGCACAAGTCTCTGAAAGACACTCTGAGCACTTCTGACTAAATGCACTGTGAAAGCCTTGGGGGAAACTCAGAGACACCTGAACTTGCCCAGGAAGGGAGAGGGCCAGATAAATGGTCAACCCGGAAAGGGAGCTTGGTTGCTTCTGCCTCAGGACTTTCTGAGCACAGCAGGACTTCCATACATTATTGGAGTTAACATGCAGAACACTTCGGCTTTGATCACATCCAAAGGAAAATTCTAGAATCCTCCATGGGATGGAATTTAGCAATAGTAAGAATCAAACAGGCCTGATGTTCCCCACAGCCAAACTCTTCCAACTTTTTACAAATGAAAACAGGACCCAGACCCTCTCCCTCCCTGAACACTGATGCTGTTTTTGCCTTGAAGAAGCACACGACCGCTGACACGCAGGGGAAAGCTCAAGCAACGTGCTCCCAGGACTCCCTCACCCTCAGGATTCCCTCTTCTACATCTGCAGGGGTACCCCAGCGCCTCAGCCTGGAATAAGGGACTATCCTAAGGTCCCTTCCATAACAAACATTTCACCACTGCCACTGTTTGAGACCTAGTTGAAAGTGCTTAGCAAGTGGGCAGAGGAATCTCTCTGGTTAGTTCTGTTAGTGCTGGTGATAAACACGACCCACCATGGAGAACGGTGGTAAAAGAGAGGACCTCGAACTCAAGGCAAGAAGTTGGGAGGTTTCCCTCACCAGGGGCTCGGCTGGACACTTCATATATGGTAAAGCACTCAGAAGTCCTCTGGGTTCCCCCTCTGTAAGCCACGTGGAGCAACCCCTCCACTTCCAGAAAGCTGTGTGCCTTGCACAGGCTAGACATTTCCTTGCCTGCGGTGTGGAGAGGTCAGGAGGGGGCCAACCTCCCAGCATAGCTGAGGCCCGCTGCGGTGAGGCCTCACCCATTCCTAACTAGCCTCTCAATCCCGGCGCGTACAGCTGCTCTCCAGTCACACACCCACCCACTCAACAACACAACAGAACCACTCAAAACTTTAAGGCACCCCAAGGATCACCCCTGAGGCCCGAAATACAGGCTGTGGACTCTGGTGCAGAGACCCTACCCACGGTGGGCTCTGGGTCTGCAGTAGCATCAGCTCCCTCAGGTAGGTCTGATGCAGGTGGCCTCGGGCCACAATGAGAAACTGTCACGCGGACCTGTCTGGATTCCCGTACTCTGGGGTTTAGAGTCCCCATATCCTCCACTCCACACAGATTCCACCCACATTCCGTGCCCCCAACCCAAACCCAAAGAAAGGGACTGAGGAGCAGGGTCAGGTGGCGCTGCCCCATCACCAGCCGCAACTCCCTGGTGGCGGCCGGCGCAGGGCAGGGCGGGGCGGAGATGGAGGGGTCCCACTCACAGGGAGCTGATGTCGCCAGGCACGATCCTAGGCACCCAAGAGGAGCCCACGCAGATGATGGACTCCTTGGTACAGCTGCAAGTGGCGGGGCAGCGCGCCAACCGCCTCACCTGCGCGCTCGGCGGGATGAGGCACGCGGCGCTCAGCAGCAGCAGCCCCAGCGCCCCGCCGCCTCTCCGTAGCGCCATGCCGGGTCCCCCGGTCCCCGCCCGGACCCCTGCCGCCGCCCCGCGCTGCGCGCTCGGACCCAGCGCCGCTGCAGACGCGGGTGCCGCTTGCCGATCGGCCGCCAGCGCTGCTGGCGAGGACGCGGGCGCCGCGGGTGTGGGAGGCCGAGCCGCAGCCGAGCAGCATGCTGGCCGCCACCCCCACTCGGCGCCCCCCCACCCGCGCCCGGGCTGCTGGGCGGCCGCCGCACCCGCCTCACCCGCGCTGGCCTGACATCAGCACCCGCGCCCGCCGCGGGCCCGGACCAATGAATAATGCACGCGGGGGCCCGCCCCGCGGGGGAGGGGGAGGGAAAAGTTGGATGACCTTGGGGGAGGGGCGGGCCGTGGCTCAGACCCCCTGGGATGCCCGCTGAGCCTAGCAGGAGCAGGGACCCGCAATCCTTCTGTGGGCAGCAAAGAATTTCAGAGATAGTGGACTCCTTTCTGCGGGGTCAAAACGTGAGCTTCCTTCCCCGCAAATAAATAAATAAATATTTTTTTTAAAAAGTAGGAACAGTAAGAACTAGAGCCTCTACATTCTCAGAAAAGTGGGAGTGGGGAGCACTATCTTGACCTGGGAGAATGATCTCTGTCCCCGAGTGCCCCGAAGAGACCAGACCTTTGCGCGGACTTCATTTATCTTAGAGAGGACCTAAATGACTGTGGCAAAGGAGCCCGAGTGGGCCACCTTGGCTGGCCGACCGTGTCACTGTGGAGGTCTGAGTCTCCACTGCACCTGAGCTCACTGAAGCCAGCCACTCTCTGTTGCCTAGGGAAAATAGAATCGCAAAACTGCTACAGCAGGGTATCCTCTGCCATGCTGCTGGGCCTTGCAAGAGCACACCCTGCTAAAAGTTTCCCCTGGCTCAGCACCTTAGGCTACACCCCACCCCCACCCCCACCCCCTGATAAAATGATGGGAGACACAGCAATCTGTGTTAGGAGAGACAGAGTTTGTTGCTCTGAGCCCTGGGCCTTTCATCTCCTAACCCTTAGCAGATGCTATCCATCTTCTAGAATTTAACTGATGAGAAAACTGAAGCCCAGGAGGCCCTGGTAGCTGTCGAGTCCGGGTGTAACAGTCAACACCAAAGAGAAAGCCTGGAGCCTGAGATGGGGATTTGAAACTGGCCTCAGGGAAACCCGTTTTTACTTCTGGAATTTGTCTTAAGGAGCTTGAATGTTATCATAAGGTAGTGTGCTGCTGGGGGAATGGAGGGGAAGCCAAGGCAGAAGAAAGCATTGTCGATCACCCCACCCCACGCCTGCAACTGCTCTGAGCTGGGACCTGTCTATCAGGCTATAAACCTGGGCAAACCGTTCTGATGTTAGCACGGCCTGAAACAAGTACGGCCAATGCAGAAGAGGAAACGCTTCCATGCTGCCACTTAGTCCTGAATTGTTTTAGCACAACTGAATGGGGGAATGTCTCGATGTCCACTATTGGAAAGGAGAAAAACAGTCCCTATGGGCAGGAAACATCAGTATAGCTGGACAGATAGCCCAATCGAAGGACCTTCCCAAGGTTACATGGATTTAAGAGATTGGCCAAAGGAGAGAAAGTGGGTTGTACCATGGCACTTCATGGAAAGAGTAAGACACGGTCTTAGCTACTTTCCTGATGCTATGATAAAATACCCTAATGTCGGCGCCAGCACCGACCTGGTACCGAGAATCAGGCGAAAGCCTACGGGATGAAAGAAACACACACACACACACACAGGTTATCGTGTCAAGCCAGGAGAGGAAGAGAGAGAGAGAGAGAGAGAGAGAGAGAGAGAGAGAAGAGAGAGGGAGAGAGAGAGGGAGAGAGAGAGAGAGAGAGAGAGAGAGGAAGAGTGGAAGAGCGGAAGGAAGAGGGGGAGTGAGGAGGAATAGTGAGAGACTCCTGTAGCGGCTGGTGATGGGGCAGCGCCACCTGACCCTGCTCCTCAGTCCCTTTCTTTGGGTTTGGGTTGGGGGCACGGAATGTGGGTAGAATCTGTGTGGAGTGGAGGATATGGGGACTCTAAACCCTAGAGTACGGAAATCCAGACAGGTCCGCGTGACAGTTTCTCATTGTGGCCCGAGGCCACCTGCCTTGAGGAATGGCTCTTTCCATTTTCTGGGTTGGGAAACTGAGTCCAGAGATATTTTCCATTTACCCAAGCTTATCAAGGACCCAACCAGAGAAGTTTATACTCCAGAACTGACTGCTGGGGTCTGAGGAGGGCAGCAGATTCCAGGACTGCACAAAAAAGTAAACCAGCCCCTTTTCCTGAAAGAGCCCTAGGCACGAGCAAATGCAAGGGCACATGTCTAGGCCTGGGCTGTCTCTTACAGACAGTCTGTCTGTCATACCACTCCATCATCAGATGATTTTTTTAGTCACTTGTACCACGAGGTTAGCCACCATGATCACTGTCCTTAATGCCACCTAGTAGCTTAGTCCCTTTTCTATTACTGAGAAGAGACACCATGACCAAGGAAGGTTATAGAAGAAAGAGTTAACTGGGTACTTACAACTTCAGAGGGTGAGTTCATGACCATCATGGCAGGGACTGTGGCAACAGGCAGGCAAGCAGACCTGGTGCTGGAGCAGTAGCTAAGAGCTTACATCCTGATATGCAAATAGGTGGCAGAGTGAGAAAGCTAATTGGGAGAAATGGCATGGGCTCTTGAAATCTCAAAGCCCACCCAGCAGGGACACACCTCTTCTAATACAGCCACACCTACTAATCCTTCCCAAACAGTTTCACCAACTGGAGATCAAACAGTCAAAGATATAAACCTATGGGGAGGGCTATTCTCCTTTAAATCATCACTGTGCTAGAACCAGCTGCAGCCCATCCTGAGTAGAGTGCAGAAAAAGACCAGAGGAGGAGGCCTGGCAGAGCTGTTATTTGTTTAGGCTCTGGTAGAGACACTAAGTGAGTGCTTGTAAATTATAAGGCACAGTTTATAAATTAAGACATAAAAATGGAAATGCAGATTACTTTGGTTTGATTCCAAGATCTTCAGCAGTTTGAGGGGGAAAAAATGTAATAGACAATCAGAGAGACACAATCTGTTTCCAGGAACTAGTAAGAATTTGTCTAGTAAGAATTTACTAGTAAGTAAATGTCTTCATTCAGATGGACGCTTGTCCCAGCGAGCCTGGTGATATGAATGCCCAGTCCTGCAGTGGATGAAATGGTATGACTCCTGTTTCTTTTTCTCACACTGTCTGTTCTTTACATTACCACACATGCTTCAACTTCAGAACTGCGTCCATTCATGCCCCTGCACTGAACCACCAGTCAGCACCGACTGGGAGCTTGCTAGGAGCTGGCAGGCAATGATAAAGCAAGGCCAAGACAGACACACTTCCTACCTCCACTGGAGACAGACATTCAATAAAAGAATGTACAAATGGATATGCAAATAAAAATAGAGGACGTTATGTGGGGAGATGGAGCTCACAGGTGAAGGAGACAAGGAGAAGCAGAGGCCAAGGAAGGAGTATGGTAGGCAGAAGGCACAGCACACGAAAAGGCCATTACTGAGAAGAGCTGAGTGCCTGTTCAAACCATATATGTCATGTTCAGAGATAAAGGATCGGGGTGCCGTGAGCTCTGAAAGGTAGGAACAAACATCACACAGGACTCTGCAGGCCAAAGCAAGGGGCTGGACTGCCATTCCCAATGCCAGAGGGGAGCCACGGAAAGACCTGAGTCAGAGAATTGGCATGATATCATATACTTCTGAATGGTTGATTCTGACTGACAAGCCAGCCTCAGAAAGTGATAAAGGCAGCTGGGCTCAAGCTGTGGCAGAAATGAAGAAAAAAAGTGGTGTAGTTTCAAGAGGTATCCTAAGGGAAGCGTCAGCAGCACTCAGTGCTCATTTCGGGTGGGAAGTCAAAGGAAACGCCAGGGTTACCTCTCAGGATTTGTCTAGGGCCTGTGAGTGATGGCGTCACTTCCTAAGGTGACAGTGTCAAAGAAGAAGAGGGCCTAGTGAGAGAGTGATGTCAACAGTTTGGTGTCGGGGACATTGAGTTTTTAATGTCCAGGAGGCATCCAATGATGCACATGCTGAGTGGGTCTTTAGATGCTGGGAGGAGTTATGGGAGGTAGCCTTCACATCCCCCCATGACGCTTCAGTCCTTTCTAAGTTCTCAGTGTGCTGTTGGTAAATTGCATAAATGGGAGACATTTCAGATGTACATTAGTGAGAAGATATCTCTCAGATGTATTCAGCCAGGAACAATGCATATTACAGAGAACAGTGGAGCTAAGAATACTGCAGTTGGGGATGTATTTTTAGATCCCAAGTAATCTTCAAATCCTAAACTGACTATATTAAGTCTTGAGAATCTTAGAGGCCTTCTCACACAGTTACTCTCCCTCCCCAACTTGCCGACCAAAGTCTGCCCAGAGCCCCACCTAAGTGTCCCCACAGAACCACAGCCTTGGAAAACTATACCAACACCTAATGCTCCTGGCTCCCAAGCCTTCTGTGGCTTAGAGAGGAGGTGCCCGTTCAAACCTCAGAGGCACTTGGTTTGAATGACTGCACTTTGATCATTCCCCAGGACTGTCCACACACACACACACACACACACACACACACACACACACACACACACACACACACACACCACACCACACACACTGAGTTTGTGAATCCCAGTTCGACCATGTCACTTCAATCTGCCACTGTGTTTGGCTGCTGATCAAACAAACACAAAGCTATTTCTAGATTCCCTCTGCTGCATTTATCAAGAAACCCTGTGGGTCTTCCAGGCTGGAACCCACTCTGAGCTGCCCCTTGATTTCAATCAAGTTCCAAAGGACTTCCTGTGGGTGTCTGCCTTGCCCCTAACCTAAAGGACTCTAGGACACGACAATAGCTTTTAGTGACCTTTGTAACCTCGTCCTCACCACCTGTGAAATGGAATTTTATGAATCTTTGTTTGCTGTCACCAGCAGCTACATAGTCTCACGAAAATGGGACATAATTTTGCATCATAAAGAGTCACACCTCTTCCACCACAGGGCTCACTTGAGAAAAAACTCCATCTTTCATTCTAGACATCATCTGCACTAAGTTGTTCCAAAGCACTCCCTTTGCCAAGCCACACAGACAGAGCAATTGATTGGTGACAGTTAGCAGAAAAGGTCAACTTCATACCTGGGAGGCAGGTCTTGGGGTACATCCAGGAAGGATTGTCTGGATAAGGTTAGTCTCTAAAAATGTCTGGAAGGAATTGTTTTGATATGGCCGCTTGACATAGGAAGACCCGCCCACTGTGAGCAGGACCATTCCCTAGGCAGAGGATCCTGGGCCATGTAAGAGTTAGAGTAGGGGCTGGAAAGATACTAAATAGTTAGGAATGTGAACTGCATATTGGAGTTTTATTCATAAAGAAAAAGAAGGGCCGGAAAGATGGTTCAGTGGTTAAGAGCACTGACTGCTCTTCCAGAGATCCTGAGTTCAATTCCCAGCAATCACATGGTGGGTCACAAACATCTATAAGAAGACCTGATGCCCTCTCCTCTTCTGGTGTGCCTGAAGAGAACAACAGTATACTCATATACAATAAATAAATAAATATTTAAAAGAAAGAAAGAAAGGGAGGGGGAGGAAAGAAAGGAAGGAAGATGAAAGATGGCTCAGTGGTTAAGAGCACTGGCTGCTCTTGCTAAAGACCCATGTTCAGTTCCCAGCACCACAAAGGTAACTCACAAACAGCTGTCACGCCAGTTCCAAGGGATTTGTTGCCCTTGTCTGGCCTTGAAAAGTACTGCATACATATAATATGCATACCTACACACGAGCAAAACACTCATGCACATAAAATAAAATCTTCCTTTAAAGTATAATGAAATTATATCATTTGCAGGAAAATCAAAGGAAATAGAGATCATCATGTTAAATACAATAAGCCTAACTCAGAAGGACAAATACCACATGTTCTTACATGTGGAATATTTGTATATATACACGTATGTAATGTATACATGTGTAATATATATTTGATGAAATGAGGATTGGTGGAATAGAGAGGTGAAATAGGATAATGGGTGGTGGATATCAGCAAACTGCATGCACTGAGAAGATATAAAGATACCCATCACCTCTAAGATCAATATATGCGAATATTTTTAATATACCTTAGGAAAAGAAAATGTGTACACCCAGGAGGGCCCTCTCTCTTATTTTGAGCAGCGTTTCTGTTCTGGTGATTTTCTTAGGAGCCTTTGCTGACTTATTTTTTTCTGCTTTGGCTTCACTTGCTTTGACCCTACGTTAACGACCTATTCCGTCAGGGATTGCTGTGTTCTTTACACCCATCTGTCTGGAATTCTGCACTTTGTAAAATACTCCACTGGTTAGAGTTGCTTTATTATACGTGCCACTTTACCTTTGAGTTATTTTATATTTATAAGCCAGAATGACCTTAATTATGTTCCTACTTCTAGGAGAATAGGCTAAGTCTAGTTGGGTTAAATGGGATAGAAGCACACCTGTGAGGTCATGCACAGTGGGTTCATGATCATGTCCCCTAAAATAAGCACAGTACTGTGCACGAAAAGTGTGCCATCTCAAATTCACATGACAGTTTTATGGGATATCTCTTCTCTTCTTAGTGAGCGAGCACGCTTAGAAGAAATTTTACTTTATCAGAACGAGTCGTGAAGTAGAGACTTAACTTAGATTTATAATAATGGGCCTTAAAATAGCCTCTAAGCTGTTCTCTTATCCTAAATCAAAATGAATCCCATGCTTTGCATTCTGGTCTTTTATCTTCTCAAGATTCAAGCTTTTGGAGTAGCCTTTGGTCCCTACTTACTTTTAATCAAATTTGAAACTTAGCAATTTTTCTGTTCTACCGCATCTCAGTTACTCTGTGATCATATGCTCTTGATCAGCTGGCCCAGCCCACATCAAAACATGTTCTGAGGGAATCCTCTGAAAGGCTCCCACATGAACCCCAAAGACTGCCTATTTATTGAGTCTCCTTATATCATGGTTCAGATCTATAATGTCCCCCAAAGGCTCCTGCTATAAGCATTTGGTCTCCAGTTTGTGTTACTATTTAGGACGTTGTGGATCCTTGAAGAGATGAACCTTGACTAGTAGAACTAGGTCACTAGGGATGGCCCTTGAAAGGCTGTAAACTGCCTGTACTTCTGGCCTAAGTCTTTGCTTTCCTGATCTGCCAAAAATGTGAGGAACCCAGTCATATACACTACACCTTGCCGTAGATGCAACTGGCCCATTTCTCAATGTAGACTTAGCTAGTCCCATTCTCACTACAGCTGCAGCTACCCTGCCCCTCATCATAGAGGCAGCTGCCCCACTCCTCACCACAGACTGATCTGCTCCACAGTCAGACCTTTCCCACTCTGGTAAACAGAAATCTCTCTGGAGCCATGAACCATAATAAACTTTTCTTCCTATGAGTTAATTCCAGCAGGTATTTTGTCACAGTGCCAAAGAAAAGTAGCTAACGCAAAAATATGGTACCAGGAGTGGGGTCGTTGCTGTGGTAAATCTGACTCTATGGTTAGTAGTCTTTATAAGTGGTTTGCACGAGGAATGCAGATGACTTTGGAAGCTAGAGAAGTCTCAGAATGCTAAGAGTAGAATTCCATAGGCAATATGTAATAAGTGTTCAGAAGACTAGACTTGATTGGCATGAAGAAACATAGCTCTCAGACTTAAGCCAAGAGCCATGGTGAGGATGGCAGAAACACATCCTGAAATGAGAAAATGGACTCAGTTTTCCATTGCTCCCTGTAGGACCAGCTATAGGTGTCTCCTCTTGATTTCACCTATGTATTATAGGAAGAATTCTTCAGAAGAGAAGTAGGCAAAACTTATTTCTGGTACCCTCCACACACATACAGTCTTCATTTTCTGGGTACTTCAGAATGTAGTAATTGAGAGAATTCCCAACACACTTGCCTGCAGCCTGTTTTTACGGAGGGAATTTCTTAGTTGATGTTCCCTCCCCTCAGATGACTTTAGCTTAGGTCAAGGAGCACTGGATATGGTATCAGAGTTGATGGTTTGAACCTCATGTCCACTGTTTCTCTTCAAGATCTTGATTTTTCTGTTTTGAAGGTGGGAGAGGACAAGTATATATGCCACCTTGCTGCTGGGAGGATCAGTAAATTCCTTATATGTGGTACAACTTAACCAAGCAGTTAGCAAGTTTGTCTCTCTGTGTTTATTAAGAGCCATAGATTATCACAGAGACCAATACCATGATGTATGTGATGCCTAGTTTTATGTCAATTTGACCTAAGCTAGAGTCATCTGATGAGGGAGCCTATAATCGGGCTGTAGGCAAGTGCATTTGGAATTTTCTTAATCAGGGATTGCTATCAACCCTAGCCCCCTGTGGGCAGTACCTCCTTTGGCATTGCCTTAGGTTCTATAAGAGAGCAGGCTGAGCAACCCATAAGGAGCAAGCCAGTAAACAGCATTCCTCCACGGCCTCTGCATCAGCTCCTGCCTTCAGTTTCTGCCATGTTTGAGTTCCTGTCATAATGCCCTTCAAAAATGAATGTGGAAGTATAAGCCAAATAAATTCTTTTCTCCCCATGTTGCTTTTAGTCATTTCATGGCAGCAATTGTAACCCTAAGACTATGAATAAATAGGTACAGACATAGGCTGATATGAATCTAACACACACAATTTTCTTCCAGAAGCTTCAAATATCCCCAAGAAATTAAGATTCTCTTGTGTCAAAAAAAGCCCTCTGGACTCTCAGAGGTGTGTTAGTTCTTTCTCATCACTTTCTATAGCGTCACAGATGGTTAAGAGCACCGACTGCTCTTCCAGAGATCCTGAGTTCAATTCCCAGCAACCACATGGCGGCTCACAACCATCTGTAATGGGATCTGATGCCCTCTTTTGGTGTGTCTGAAGAGAGTGACAGTGAACTCACATACATTAAATAAATAAATAAGTCTTTTAAAAAGGATTTACAAAAAGAGAGATGGAATTTATGTGTCAAGCTGAAGACTAAACGGTGCTATCTTCTCCTTTCTACGTGGCTCCTATGCCACTCTGCTCAATGCAGCTCTACGCTGGACTCTGAAATCCACCATAAACATTGTGATGCCTGCTGCCTTCAGACTACCTTCCATGTCGATGAATCTAGAGGACACTTTGGACTTGGTAGCTAACAGCCACCCCACTCTCAGCCAATGGGACTGTCTTAGGGTCTTACTGCTGTGAAGAGACACCATGGCCAAGGCAACTCTTATAAGAACAACATTTAAGTGGGACTGCCTTACAGGTTCAGAGATTCAGTCCATTATCATCCAGGCAGGAACATGGCAGCATCCAGGCAGACATGGTGCAGGAGGAGCTGAGAGTTCTACATCTGTATATGAAGGCTGCTAGCAGAATACTGTCTTCCAGGAAGTCTTCTCAAGACCACACCCACAGTGACACACCTATTCCAACAAGGCTATACCTCCTAATGATGCCACTCTCTGGACCAAGCATATACAACCCATCGCAGGGACTCACTGGATCTAGTCAAAGGGTAAGATGGTAGAGGTGCTAAAAACCCCTCATCCCGCCACTGCCCTCAAGCCCAGGCAGCACCAGATGCCACTTCACAGAGACATATTTCCAGCCCTTAAGCAGGCTTAACCCTCCTGGTTCTGAGTCTTTTGGTGACCTTGGAGCTTAGAATTTATGTGGCCGCTAAAGACTGATAATTTATCAGGCTAGCAGGTGATTCATCATTTATGGAAGGGCAAAGGGTCTTTCTACAGACCCTGTACCTGTCATATAAGAGGAGCAGAGAGTCATAAATTCCACGTTTGTCCTCATCTTTCTTCATATAACACTGGGGCTTGTTTTCTGTTATATGAAAAATTCTGAGAGTATCTGTTAAAGCACACAGCGTTGTTGAGATATTTACCTTATCTACTCACTTTGAAGAAGAGAAACAGCCCTTAAGGGCACAATGACAGTATCTGACATTTACACAGAATGCTTACAATTTGTAACGCCTTTTACACCTCTGATCTCAACCACAGTTCATGATAACCCTGGAACAGAGGAAGAAACCTAGGCAAGCAGCTTGTGCAGAACCAGATAACTAGAGTTACTGTGTGAAACACGGTAATGTGTAAAGCTAGTGCTTTCCACATTCTAGAGAAGGCAGAAACCAACTGTTCCTTCCTTCTTACCCCAACTATGTTGAAGGTATCTTTGATGTTAAAATTTGCCCAAAAGCAAGATGAAATATGACCATTCCTATTCGTCATCAGAGAGTAATGTTGCAGGATATTTGACCGCACCGTGATCCCAGAGATTGTGTTGTTTACTGGGAAAACCTGTTTCTAGTTGTGATGTGGCTCAGCCTTAGCACATAGCTTTAATATCTCTGGCTGGAATACTGGCGTGTCCTTAGTACACACCTCCAATCCCAAATAATGAAGGTAAAGTTAGTTTGTAGAAGGAAGCAGCCATGTTTGAAAGTGATGTCTAATTGAGTGACAGATAAAGTGATGAATCAGAGGAAGATTTGACAGAATAGGATCTGCCCAACTCTCCAAGAAGATCAAGGAAAGGGAAGCTACTTGAGGGGTAGTGCAGAGAGGAGAAGGGGGCAGTTTTATCAAGACAGTTGTATAGAAAGAGGTAGCAGAGAGAATAAACTAAACCTAGGTGAAGACAAAACAAGTCAGAGGAGGAGCAGAGGATTAAAACAGATTGCTAGAGTTTAGTTTGAGGCCAAGAACAAAAAGTCAGAGACCAAGCAGGAAGCCAGATTGAATCAGTCAGCTTGGAGAGAGGTTTAAGCCAGGACAGCGGAGTTGAACCAACCAGCCAGAAAGGGCTAGGAAGGGTGAGCTTATTCAGGAATGAGTCTCAGAGGCTGAAAACATTCTAGAACTAGATGAGATTAGGCTAGAAGCTTCCAGGACTAGGCTTAAGTTAGCAGACAGAGGGAATAAACCTCCAAGACAAGAATTACATCAGGCGAATAGAAGTTACTTTTACAGAGTCAAGTCTTAACAACTTAGACACATGGGAATGACAGGATGACCAAGCCCAAATATCCCAGTAGGTCCCATCTGAGTGTGTGGGAAATGGCAGAACGAATGTTCTTTATAAACTTTCTCCAGGCAACTAAGACCCAGAGGCAAAAATCTGCAACAACCAAGACAGAGCTGCGGACAGTGGAGAAGAGCGGCAGGGAAAAGACAGTCACCCTTGGAGATCGTTCTTGAAGGCCCACTGGAAAGCTTCCTTAGCTGGCCTCCACAGCTAAGCCTCGTGGTCCTGATGTAAGCCTCAGCATCTCACAAGGGTGCCATCTCAGACAGCCCTCTTTATTTTTAGTTCTTATTCTTTAAAAGAAATAATAGAATTCATAAATAATGTCTTGGTTCCAGGCTCATTTGGGAAATCCAAAAATGTGCCATGAGAATAGCATACTCTGATCGATTTTACTATAGTTTGGACAATGTAATTACAGCTGGATTCCCCAGAAAGATTCTTAGCGTCCTTTGTGGTCTAGGGACAGGCCACTGGAAAAGACATCTGATGACCTTTAGAGCACCAAAAATTGCTGCTGCTGCTGCTACTACTGGATCAGTGGGGTATTGGGGATATATATATTAATAGAATATAGAATACAGAGAGTATAGAGCATAGAATATAGAATATATATGCTTTATATTGCATGTATATGCATACGGGTACATGTACCACTGTGTGTGTGTGTGTGTGTGTGTGTGTGTGTGTGTGTGTGTGTGTGTGTGTGTGTGTGTGTGTGAAGTCAGAGGACAGCTTTCAGGAGTCAGTTCTCTCTTTCCACCATATAGGTTCCAGGTATCAAATTTCGGGCCATCAGGCTTGGCAGCAAGCATTTTTAGCCACTGAGCCATCCCAGCAGTCCACAGCAGGAGATCCTGGCCTTCTTCTGCCACAGCGTGCAGTGCTATAGGAGCTCCATCTGCTCTTGGGCTCACCCGATGCTCGCTTGGACCTCTGGCCTGCAGTGAGTGCTGTTTGACATTGCTTGAGGCAGACCTGGTCTGGACTGAGAGGGAAAGGGCTCCTGGGGAGTAGAAAGTGCAGGAGGAAAGGCTGAAGTAATCTGGGCAGGGGAGCCATCTATGGCAGGGCAGGCGTGAAGATAGTCTCCACCAGCCCATTGGAGTGCTGGAGGCAGAGTTGCCACAGGGAGAAGTCCCACGTGGGTCCAGTGGAAATGCCTGGGGCTTATACCATCACCTTGTTCAGTCACAGACTGGGGTTCCCGGGATGAAGAAGGACCTCAGCTGGCAGACTAAGGAGGATCCCATGAAGCAAACAGCTAGAGACTGTCAGCTAAGTGCATAGCTAGTCCCTGAGCAGCTAGTCCTTTTGTGGGGTGCCATCTGAAGCACTATTCTCTGGTCCTGCTGCAAAGGGACTTAGTTGTTGACTTACAGAATGCTCGCTGTTATTTCCGCTGGCTTCGCTGTTCTATAGGAATGGATAGCAGATCAAGAAACATGGGAAAGGTGACTCAGGGTACAGCTGAGCAGCAGTGTTCTCCAGGCAGAAGGACAATGAAGACCCACATAGATGCAGTCACAGAAAGCCCTGTAGTGCCCTGGCTCATGGCAGGCCAGAGACTCAAGCTTGATCTGTCATCTTCATCATGTAACAGGGATAAGCTGAGAACAGAGGTATTTAAGGCCACTGCCGAAGAAGCTACAGAGAACACCATGCCCAGTGTAGGACGTTTCACCCAGTCAAGAAGGCCATACCCATGAGCAGAGGCAGAGCCTGAACCAGTGGTTGCCTCTGCAGACCTCAGAGTTTTGGGTCCTCACATGGATCCCCAGCCCAAGTGATCCCCTAGGTGACCCATTAGCCATGCCTGAGGACTCTGTAAGAGAAGGGATCTCAGACGGAAGAGCTGGTTGGCCTTCCTGCAGGAGAAGTGTAACAGAGAGCAACTCCCAGGACAACTGAGAGCTGAGCCCCCAGAAGCTTGGGAACTTGGAGCCATGAGCTGGCTGGCACAAGGGCAAGGTGCCTGTTGGGAGAGTAAGCTCAGGACCAGATCTGGCTCTCCTGCCCCTCAATGTAGTGGGTTGGCCTGATGTTATTTGTATTTCAATGTTAATTTGAGCCCCCAAAACTGGTTGTCCCAGAGCCTGAGTCTGCACATAAATACTAGCTAAGTGATCCTGCCCCCAGTTCATTGTGATTGGTAATTAAAGATGCCAACAGCCAATGGCTGAGCAGAAGAGACATTGGTGGGCTTTAGGTTTCACACACTTGTGTTCAGAGGAGAAGGAAGAAGAATGTGCAGGAGACAAGGAAGGAGAAGCCACCATGGGTGAAGGGGTCAAGAGAATGTCAAGAATGGCATGGACCTAAGGGCTGCCCAATTGGAGTTAAGAGCAGCCCAGATAGAACATAGTAAATAATAACTCGGGGTTATCCATAGGAAAGTAGACTAACAGCATGGAGGGTAGGTGGCTGCCCAGCTTCTGTGCTGCCTAAGGCATACTGTAAATATAAGAGATGGAGTGTGTCGTGTCTCCTCCATTGTTGGTGGGATTGCAGACTGGTACAACCATTCTGGAAATCAGTCTGGAGGTTCCTCAGAAAATTGGACATTGAACTACCTGAGGACCCAGCTATACCTCTCTTGGGCATATACCCAAAAGATGCTCCAACATATAACAAAGACACGTGCTCCACTATGTTCATAGCAGACTTATTTATAATAGCCAGAAGCTGGAAAGAACCCAGATGCCCTTCAACAGAGGAATGGATACAGAAAATGTGGTACATCTACACAATGGAATATTACTCAGCTATCAAAAACAATGACTTTATGAAATTCATAGGCAAATGGATGGAACTGGAAAATATCCTGAGTGAGGTAACCCAATCACAGAAAAACACACATGGTATGCACTCATTGATAAGTGGATATTAGCCCAAATGCTCGAATTACCCTAGATGCACAGAACACGTGAAACTCAAGAAGGATGACCAAAATGTGGTTGCTTCATTCCTTCTTTAAAAGGGGAATAAGAATACCCTTGGGAGGGAATAGGGAGGCAAAGTTTAGAACAGACACAGAAGGAACGCCCATTCAGAGCCTGCCCCACATGGGGCCCATACATATACAGCCACCCAATTAGACAAGATGGATGAAGCAAAGAAGTGCAGACCGACAGGAGCCGGATGTAGATCGATCCTGAGAGACACAGCCAGAATACGGCAAATACAGAGGCGAATGCCAGCAGCAAACCACTGAACTGAGAACAGGACCCCCGTTGAAGGAATCAGAGAAAGGACTGAAAGAGCTTGAAGGGGCTTGAGACCCCATATGAACAACAATGCCAACCAACCAGAGCTTCCAGGGACTAAGCCACTACCCAAAGACTATACATAGACTGACCCTGGGCTCCAACTGCATAGGTAGCAATGAATAACCTAGTAAGAGCACCAGTGGAAGGGGAAGCCCTTGGTCCTGCCAAGACTGAACCCCCAGTGAACATGATTGTTGGGGGGAGGGCGGTAATGGGGTGAGGATGGGGAGGGGAACACCCATAAAGAAGGGGAGGGGGAAGGGTTAGGGGGATGTTGGCCCAGAAACCAGGAAAGGGAATAACAATTGAAATGTAAATAAGAAATACCCAAGTTAATAAAGATGGAGAGAAAAAAAGAGAGAGAGAGAAATGGAGTGTCTTCCATCCAGCAACTCAATGATTAAGGTGTGGCAGGGGCGGGGGAGTGGTAGAAGCCCCGGGCAGCCTCAGTATCTCCCACTCTTTTTCAGCTGAGCACAGGTTTGTTCAGTTCAGCACAAACCTCTCTGTACCAGAGTCAAGTGGCCACCCTGGGGTGCATGTGCATGCGATTTCCTGATTCTCCAGGACAGCACGTTCTGTCCTGCCTGTTGACCTGCTTCCCAGAGCCAGGTGACAAGAACCCTGTGGCCCCGGAGATAATTAGTTTGTGATCCAGCAGTTTTAGGAAATGAGTCACCCGTCCCCAAACAGGTGAAGGACTCTCTGGAGACAGAAGGAATGAGAGTATGTGTGTTGGGGCTTCCTTTCTGTCACTCGGTGACTGTCTCCAGCTAAAGAGGACACTGAGGCTTCACGGGGGACTTCATCATCAAGAGCATGGATGGAAATACTGGTAAGATCCCGCCCGCCATGTTGACAAAGCTTGTGCCCACTCAGGTGCCAAGGACTGAGGTCCCACATGATTCAAGTGCTGCCTCATGGTCTGTCTCACCTTCACTCAACCACGGCCCACCCCTCGCCTTGCTCACACATCTCTCAGAGTCTCCTGATGCTAAATGGGCCTATCCTGTCCCTGCTGCCCTCTGAAATGCTCCCACCCTCATCCCCATCCGGGCACACAGCTTCTAGTTCCTAAGCGGTTCTGGTACTTGGCAGATTTGTTTGTGTGATGTCTGTTTCCTCATAAGAATACGGCCTTTCTAGAAGCAGAGTCCTTGCTGTCTTGATCTCTGCTCAGTTCTGAAGGCCCAGGATAGCCCATAGTGGAGAGCGAGAGGATGTAAGGAAGGCATTGAGGCTGCTTGTGCAGAGGTCTGAGGTAGTGCCCTCCCACTGCCCCATTGCCCAGCAATAGATAACTGCCTCAAAAGTCCATTGACTGAATAAAGGAAAGAACAAGGACTCCCAGAAAATGCTAAAGAGGAAGCAGCACACAGCAAGAAGCCAGGGAGAGCCATAGTTCTCTAGACCATCAGGGTCATTCAGACTCTGGTTCTTCTCTACAATTCTGTAACTACAGTTCTTTACTACAGCGCCTCCCATCAGCCAGGGGTGGGATTGCAGGGAGTCATTTATCCCATCTATTCCAGATCTCATCAAGTTAACAATTGGGGTAACAACCATAGATGTTAGATAACTGTAAACAGCCTATGCATGTGCAGGCCAGACATCCCATAATTTTAGGCACATGTACACCTCATCATGCATACATACAAGATTGTAAATATAGGTTTTTGGACTTCAAGGCTAGGCATTCTTCACACCAGTCCCAAGGAGCTAGAAATCCTCTATCCTGTGGTTCAATATCATCTTAATGAGTGGCATCGATACATCAGTGGTGAGCCTCTTTCCCTCAGAGTCATATCCCAACGCTGTGGGTCAGACCTTTGACTTGTGGATTTTGAGGGGACCCAAGTCAGCACGGATATTCCCAAGATGTTTTCGTTTCAATCTTCTGATCAATATAAAAACAGCGAGCTATTTTCTTTTCTTCATATTAAGTCATTGAAACCCAGAGTTGCGTTTCACACTGAGGCATCAACTTCAGCAGTCTGCGTTACAGTTAATGAGAGTTTACACTCACAGCGCTACATTTTCCTCAACTACATTTTATCCATGCTTTCTACTTAACACATTTCTAGCTGAAAAAGATGCACATGCCCAAAGTTTTCAAAACACACTTCAAAGTTGTCCAATAATTGAACCGCGTACCTAAAGAGCCATTCCTTTAACTGTTTTGCATGAGAGCACACGGGGTGTCTTTACCCACATAGGCTGCTAACACATCCTTGAATGTCCCCAAGAACCATAAGTTACATAAACTGCTGGCTTTTGTTAAATGCATGGTCTCAGGAATTTTTTTTTAATAGCAACCGATCATCTAAAGTAGACTTTTGGGAGAGAGAAGCTATTATCTTAGTGCATGGACCAGAAGGTCTAGAGACACGGCAACTTCCCTAGAGAACCTGGGAGGCCTATTCTCATAGAATATCTCTCTAGTCTTTATTCCTTTCTCCCTGATAAGGAAGTTGGAGCTCAGAGAGGTTAAACAACTTGGCCAGGTCACACAGCACGTTTGCTTTGTAGCTGGCATAGTCCTTTAGCATCCCAGAAGCCCACTGTAGAAATCCTGGTGCTGGCTCCACTCTCTGCACTGACATTGGTTGTCTGCTTCTAGCTCCCCTTGGGCTTGGTTCTGGCGTTCTAGTTCCCATGGGCCTCCTATCTCATAGGAAGCATAATTACCACTGCAATAAATACAGGATCCCAGGTGAACTCACAGATGACCTCTGGACCCACCCCTTAGTGTTTCGATGGCTTTCCAGTATAGAAGGAAACCAGCTTCCAGTTTAGCTTTCTTCTTGGATCACAGGCACCAGCTGTGCTGGGTGAACTTTAGCATCTTCTAGGGTCCTAAGAAATCCTTTACTCTGGACCGGGCTAAGTATCTGATCCCTGCTCCCCACTGTACAGTTCGGTGAACCTGCACGGACTGTCTACCCTGAGGGAGGGGGACAACATGAGTGAGGTTTCTGGTCCTGTTGTTACTCGGCCGGTTGTACCTCAAGCGCGCACAGGAAGTAATAATCATGTTAAAATGCAAAACATGCCTCTTCAAACTCCAGACTGAGGAAACCACCACCACCATGGTAAGGGTTTGTTCATTCAACAGGCTTTGATAGAGCACCTACTGCATGCTGACAGGCATTGATAGAGCACCTAAGTTATGCCCGTCCCTGGGGCTGTAGAAAGCTGCTATTTGTGAAGACTCACCCCTAGGTTTGGAAACCAGCAGGTATACACACGCTGAGGAGTATCCCGAAGGCATATGACGAGATGGGTGGCATTTAGGAAGCTGAGTAAGTGCAGGAAGGTTGGAAAGGTCATTCTGCACAGAGGGGACAGAAGGCAAAAAAGGCTTTGGGGCAGTTGAGGGGTTGGTATGTGCAGATAGACAGAAGGCCGAGGCAGCCATCCCTGACTGGAAATCGGCAGGCTGACTTCAGAGCAGTCAGAGGGAGCTTGCAGGGCACAGGGAACAGTTTGGGGTTCGTTTTAAGTACAGTGGAAGCAGCTGAAGGGAGGGAAAGAGATGACGAACTAAAACTCATGGCCACCACAGGGCTTGCTGGGCAAAAGACAGACCGAGGCAAGCAAGAGGAAGCAGGAAGATCGGGTTCTAGAAGGGTCCCAGAGAAAATGTCACACAGGCTTGGGCTTGTCACAGTTGTAGAGAATTGAGGGTGCCATTTGTACTTCCAAGTCTTCAACCCACACTTGGCCTCTTCATTTAGTAGCCAGTATCCTGGAGGTACCTGGCATGTGGGTGAGTAGATACAACATACAAACATTGCTAATAGCTAAAAGCAGACAGATGAAACGTGTGGGTCCTGAGCTGGCTGTGTTATGCCGTCCCATTTGAACTTCAGCTCAACTCTCTCAAGAGAGAGGGAGGGAGGGAGGGAGGGAGGGAGGGAGGGAGGGAATGAGGAGAGAGAGGAGGGAGGGAGAGAGGAGACCAAGCCATTCAGTCTTTTCCCACACAGAAACACATTGCTCGGGAGCAGAACATGTGGGTAGCTGGCCTGGGTGTGAGTGCCCAGGACAGCAATTCTCACTCATTCGCTCATAATGAACGAGATAAATAGTAAACCATGCATGTCGTGAATAAATTATTATCAAGTTGAAGTGCTGTCCAAAGGACCGTCAGCCTCGCTGTTGTTGGTTGAAACAGCAACAAAAACAGCACTTCAAATACTTGGTGCAAGATGTTTGCTCAAACCCTATCAACCTGAATGAATTTGACCTGCAAAGATCCGGCTGCTTCAGCTTCAAGTCTGGCTAATCAGATTTCATTAGCAAGGTTTGAGAAGCCCAAGAGAAGGTCCCTGTGAACCAAATCAAGGACACACAACACCACTCTCTCAACAGAAGTCCACGCAGTTAAATTCATCCCTAACTATATCATGGTTGCCATTAATCTGTTATCCCTGGTGTTGAGGATTCTGGCTTCCTCTATTTTACTTTCTTCTTTTGATTTCCTTTTCCCCAGAATGGAGAAAGAAGAAAGGAAAATGTTGGAGCTATGGGACTCTGCCATTAATTGTTCTGTAGAAACTCTTGCAAAAGCATGAGCCATTATGACGGGAAATTCCCTTTTCATTCCCACTTCATTTATCTGAACCAAGTTGGCCGCCTTTCATGAGTACATTCAACGAATCCCGTAAGACATTTCTCATCACTAGCAAATGCCGTCCCTGTGACGCCAAAACAATACCAGGGCAAAGCAAGTGCCTACAGGTTAGAAGGACGTTTGTCAGAGTGCACCGTGATTACCTGCTGAGGACGGGGACTGGGCTAAATGCTGTTCCGTGAGTGAAAAGCAAGCTACTATACAAAATTGGTGTAACAACAGTGAGTACAGCCACTTCCCCAAGTCCGTGCTGGAGGATAAAACACCCAGTGCTAGTGTGCTAGACAGGCACCCTGCACTGAGACACAAGCCTAGCTTGTGACATCTTTAAATGTGGGCAGTGTGGGTTTTAACCCATCGGGCTGCACTGTCATGGTTTTGCCCATTTGAGGTTTCCTTGGTCTCTTTTGGGAAGGCATTGCTATCAGGAATAGATGAGAAGGGAAAAGGAGGCGGGGTTGGCTGGGGAAAATCAGGCTCGTGTTTGGCCCTACAGTTTGAAGTAGGAGAGACATTTCCAAATGTGCTGATCCTTGAACCCAGCACTTTGCCTCCACTTTACCCTGTTATCTTTCTGCCTGGAGCAGAAGGCTATGGTCAGTCCTCATCTTTTCCCTCCCCCAGAGGTTTCTGTGAGCTCCATAGGAAACCTCTCCTTCCTCCTTTTCATCTTCTACAGGCCTCCACAGTCCATGGCTGGGGATCCTGTCATGGTTTGTATATGCTTGGCCCAGGGAGTGGCAACATTTGGAGGTGTGGCCTTGTTGGAGTAGGTGTGTCACTGTGGGAGTGGGATTTAATACCCTAGTCCTAGCTGCCTGGAAGTCAGTCTTCCCTTAGCAGCCTTCAGATGAAGAGGTAGAACTCTCATTTCTGCCTGCACCATGCCTGCCCAGATACTGCCCTGCTCTCACCTTGATGATGATGGACTGAACCTCTGAACCTGTAAGACAGCCCAATTAAATGTTGTCCTTTATAAGACTTGCCTTGGTCATGGTGTCTGTTCAGAGCAGTAAAACCCTAACTAGATAGGCCTTCTCTCCACATTCAAAGCCTGTTATTGTTGCTACCACCTCCTCCATAAACTAGGCTTCTCCTGACACCTGCTTTCAAGGCCCCAGTGACCCACTGAGCTCTAGTGAATCTCCCTCTATCTTAAAAACCTTCAATTACCCTCAGAAAGTGCAATCTGCCATGTAAGGTAACCTGTTCCTGGTTCTAGGGTTTAGGGTGTGTGCGTGCGTGCGTGCGTGCGTGTGTGTGTGTCTGTCTGTATGTATGTCTGTCTGTCTGTCTGCCTCAGAAAGGGAAATAGAAGGTTAGCAGAGGCAGGTGTCTGGGCAATACCCAGAATACCTCTCACCTCTACAACAGCTAGTTTCCTGAAGTATATCTTAGTGAAGGTTCCAAGTCCTGGTGGCTTTGTCCTTGGTCCATCCCTTGCCTGCTTTGTGGTTTTGTTTTATTTAGCTCTGTTCAAAGTAGCAGTTTTTTGAACTGCCCCATCAGAAAGTTGTGGTATGTGATTAGTCAGTAAGAGGGAGGGAGGGAGGGAGGGAGGGAGGGAGGAGGACAGAGAGAGAGAGAGAGAGAGAGAGAGAGAGAGAGAGAGAGAGGAGAGAAGAAGGAGAAGAAGAGGAGGAAGAGGAAGAAGAGGAAGAAGAAGAAAGAGAGAGAGGGAGGGAGAAAGAAAGAGAGAGAGAGGAAGAAGGAAGAAGAGAAGAGAGGAGAAGAGGGGAGGACAAAAGGGTGACAAAGAGAACTGGCATTTCCATTCTTCTCTCATCTTGGGTTGTTACCCACTGTCCCCTGAACTCCAGCATACCACCAAGTCACATGCACCATGGCCCCAGCTTCCTGTAGACAGCCCTGACCTCTGAGCTCTGGTAATGTCGAATTGTCATGGATTCCTTCTGGGAAGTGTCATGTATTCCTGCTGCTGCTAACTTCTGAACTACCTCTTGGTGGCCTTTAGATTTCTTACCACCACCAACCCCCCATCACTAGAATGACCAATTACTTCATTAAATCCCCTGTCTTCACAAACCTGAAGTGGTTTGTTTTCCTAGTTGGATTCTGATTGATTAAGCTGGTGAGACATTAAATAAGCTTCATATAAAAATAGACACTTACTTCATGATATTCTCACTACTCAAATTAAAGTTCTGAAACTCTTCTCTCTCTGGGAATTAATCCAGCACCAGGTTTTCAAACCAGACAAATGTTTTCCAACCAGTCTGCCACTTTCCTAGACCTGTCACAAATGACCACTTAAAATCGCAGAAATGGATTCTCAGCTTTGGAGGCCAGACATCTAAAACCAAGGTGTCAACAAGGCTGTACTCTCTTCGCCTGCCTTATGTGTGTAGCTTGGGTCCTGGAATCCTGACCAAGGGGCTGCAAGGGAATGAAGCTGGGGTCATACGGGTTGTGCACATTCAGGTGGAGCTCAAGTTGCAAGGGAATGAAGCTGGGGTCAGATGGGTTATGCACACTCAGGTGGAGCAGTGCCTACTCCTGCGATGATCCAGAACATCACAGTGTTTATTGTAGGTGAAGGGCGAGGTAGTCTCCTCAGGAGGCCTCTATAGGCAAACAGTCTCAGGCCATAAGAAAGAGTTCAGGAAGAGGAAGCTGCAGTTGCTAGTTTTTGTACACACTGACTGTGATAGTTAAGAGACACTTGTGCAAGAAGTTCAGACCCTGACCCATATAGAGAAAGGCTTTGCCAGTTTTCCATGGGTCCAAGGTGTTGGTCCTTGTCATGGCTGTGCCCATGTCTACAATGCACACTCACTCTGGACTTCACTCGCTCAGGACTTCCTCTGCTCCTACCCCAGAAAGCTCCGAAAGCAAGGACCTTCACCTCCTGCAGCACCTGGAGCTGCAAACATCCCTTGGCTTGCATCTGCATCCCTCAAGACTGTACTACCGTCCTGATGGGCTTCTCCTCTTTGCTGTCTCTCTGTCTTTCTTCAGCAAAACTACGTGTGATTAACCTGGACTTAAAGCCCTTCAGGGTAACCCAGGATGGTCTCATTGGAATAACTTAATCACATCTACAAATACTTTTTACTAAATGAGGTCACAGGCCTCTAACATACAGATATGGGGCTAGCAAGAAAGATCAGTGGATAAAGGGGCTGAGGTCAGTTCCCACTACCCACATGGAGGAATGAGAGAACCCACTCCCACAAGTTGTCCTCTAACCTCTACACACATTCACATAGACACACCACAAATAAGTGTGTTAAAAATTAAAACATTTCTAAAAGATACAGATACATCATTAGTACAGAAGTACCATTCAACACTATAGTGAGTTTGACTGCTACAGGACAAATTGAAAATATCTATCTGTGTGTATGCGTGTGTTTGTCTCTTTACATCTGTTTATGTCTGTCTCTTTCTCTCTACCTATCTCTCTTTCCATCCCTGTCTCTCTGTTTCTGTCTGTCTTTTTCTCTCTGCTTCTTTCTCTCAATGTCTCCCTCTCTCCCATCTTGTCTTTCTCCTTGACCCCCACATGAATTCTAACATGTCACCCACTAGACTTAGCATCTTTTGCAGTTCTGGAGATCAGCTCTTAAAGTCACACAGTTTGTCCCCAGCAGACACTGAAAAGCATTCTCTGTCCACACCCCGAGAGCTGGTCAATGAGAGTGGCTTTGAATGCTGCCATACCCTTGGCCAATGCCAGTCAGCAGAAAAGGGGCTGGGGCCTCTCAGTGGGAAGTATCACCATCCCATTTTCACCCTTCCCTGACCACACCAGCAACAGCTTTTCCTCCTTCTAATTTAAATGTATGCTTCCCCGTTTATTCTTAGTAAACATTAGTTTGCCAAGCTAGAGGTTGGCCATCAGTGCAAAGTTCCTCAGAGTCATCCGAAGGCTGCTCACTCACGGGTGCCCGGCCCTGACTCAAGTTGACGGAAAAGCACATGATGACGTAAATGAATACTTCAGATGGCTTCTCTGAGATTAGACCCCAGCTATGGGTTCAGAGCAAACAGAGGTTCGGACTGAAATATCATTACACTGACTAATGCTCACCAAGAATAAATGGGAGAAATCATTCAAAGCAGAAATAGAACAAGTAATTGCCCTAAGTTTAAAAAAAGGAAATAATGTGCTTTGAAGATGAGTCAAATTCTCTATCATTTTTTTCTATGTAGGAGATAAGCAAGGTCCGACACAGAACATCTGTACAAATTTTTAGAGTTAAGGAGAGAAAACTGCTTTCAGAGCACAACCTAAGCCAAGAAGATCTGGAGTTCAAAGCCAGCCTTGGCTACATGGTGAATTCAAGGCTAGCCTGGGCTACATGAGATACTCTCTGAAAAAAAAAAAAAAGAAGAAGGAAAGAAAGCAAGACAGAGTACCCCATGGGGCTGTGCGAGTAGCACCTGTCTTTTTCCCTGTGTATGGACAGTGCCTTACATGGTGCTATGCATATATTTGCTGTTATCCTGGAGAAAGAGGAAGACAGTGAATCAAGAAGGTAACATCATGGGGTATGGGCTCCAAAAAGAACACTGTGCTGTGTTGATTTGAGTGAGCCCAGCACCCATTGGTTCATATGCTTGAATACTTGGTCCCCAGTTGGTGGAACTGTTTGGGAAGGATTAGAAGGTGTGGCCTTGTTGAAGGAGGTGTGTCACTTGGGGATGGGCTTGGAGGTTTCTAAATCCCATGCCATTTCCAGTTAGCTCTTCCCACCACCAGGTACTTGCTCACCAGATGTGAGCTCTCGGCTACCACTCCAGCACCATTCCTGCCTGTCTGCTGCCGCCACGCTCCTTTGTCTGATAGGTATAGAGTCACCCTCTGAAACCATAAGCCCCCTATAAACTCTGTTTTTTATAAGTCGTGATGCTCATAGTGTCTCCATAGCTATAGAAAATTAACCAAGACAGCCTGCTTCTGCGTAGAACATAGATGATGGTCCAAAGCCAGGTTTGGTGGTACACACCTGGACAGACGTCCCTCATCTTTGGAGGAGCGTCCTCCTTCTCTCTGATGATCAGTGTCCTGGCCAGAAGGAACCTAGAGTGGCAGGATGTATTTGGAAAGAGGGAGTGTAGTGTACTGAGCAGTTGCCCCAGGTTCCTGTCCACTACAGAGTGACTGTGTGTTGGGGGAGAGATGAGTGTGGGTGCTGGGATAGAGATGGAGAGAGAGGGGCAATATGCTTGAGAAAAGCAACTTAAGAAAAGAATGGGTGGTTTGGGGTCACAATTCGAGTGACAGCTGGGAAGTCATAGCCACAAGAGTGTGAGGCAACTGGTCACATTTCATCCACAGTCAGACGGCATTGAGAAATGAGTGCTGTACCCAGCTTTATTTATCCTGTTTATTCAGGTCAAGACCTCATCCCATGACTGGTGTCATTCACAGTTAAAGTGGATCTTCCCGACCAATTCACAGAATCCAGATAACCCCTCACAGGCACACTCGGGGTGTTTCCATGGTGATCTAAATCCCCCAAGCGGGGTCAAGGGGAGCCCACACTGTGGCTTTATTTGGAGAGAGCATGGTGATTAGTTAAAAATCTGGAGGTGAAGGCACCCTGAGCCCAGGATGGGTCAGAAATCACTTGAAGAAGAAGACACTGAACACAGAAAAGACCATGGGGATGAGACAGAGGCTGGAGTGGCAGGTCTGTAAGCCACAGAAGCTGGGGTGGGGGAAGCAGCTCCTCCTGGGGGGGGGGCTGTTACGTGCCACCCTGGTTTTGTGGCTTCCAGATCCATAAGAAAGTAAAATGTGATCTTCTTACAGCAGCTCTGGGGAACCCATCAGATGGAGAGGGACCAGAGTGGACGGAAGGAAGAATAGTTGCAAAAAAAGAGGTCCATCCCTTCTGCTGAAACAAACAGACAAAAGAAACTAGAACAATCTATATTAGCAGATCTTTGCTGGCTTGCTTGGTGTTTGGGGGTTGGACAACAGCCACAATCAAAATGGAAAAAGAAAAAGAAAGTGTCACATTAAAACTTTCAAATGTTGACTATATGTCCAAAATGATATGATTTTAAATGTATTGAATTAAATTCATGTTAAAAATATTTACGCTTTACTTTCTACCGTAAACTCATTGAAAGCCACGTGGCTTACAAAACTTCAGCTGTCTGCTGCCTGATCCTTTGCAGCAAATGTTAAGAGAGACACTCATTTGAGGATGGACGCAAGTCTCTGGCCAGCTCTCAGATGAGGAGAGATGTTCACCCAGCCTGGCCCATCATCCTACACCCACAGCGTCTGCTGAGAAAGACATTTAATCCTTTATTTCCTGGTCTTACTGCGATATTTGGTGCTGACGTTGAAGCCTATGTTTAAACTTTAGCGAATGAACACCAAGACAGATGATTCCTGGTAGGACACTAGGGAACAAGTGAGGAAAAAACATGTTGAGGCTTTGCTGGGGGCTGTGGCCTGGAGGAGTGAGACTGCTCTCCGGGGTTGGTAACGCATTTGGAGAAAGCCTAGTGATTATAAGGTCCAGAGGCTAATCACCAGATTTTCCTAAATGCTTATGCACACAGCATTTTAAAGCCCTGTGGTGGCTATTCTTGGTTGTCAACTTGACTACATCAGGCATTAACTAAAACCCGAGAGGCTGGGGCACACCTGTGAGGGATTTTTTTTCTTAAGTAAATCGTTTGAAGTGGAATGACCAAATTTCAATCCAGAAATTGAAGTGCAAAAAAAAAAAAAATCCACCTTTAATCTGGCCCACAAATTCTGCTGGCTGCCTATATAAAGGTTGTGGGAGAAAGGAAGCTTGTTGTCTTTGCCTGCTACTCTTGCTGACAAGTTCATTCCTTCACAAGAGCCTGCTTCTTTGGGATTCCAACATATACTGAAGAATACTGAGATGTCCAGCCTTGTGGACTGAATAAACTACTGACTTCTTGGACCTTCCATTGATAGACAGCCATTGTTGGACCAGATAGGCAATCACCTATAAGCCATTGCAATAAATCCCCTTTAGGTAGGTTGATAGGTAGATAGATAGATAGATAGATAGATAGATAGATAGATAGATAGGCAGACAGATAATAGATAGATAGATAATAGATAGATAGATAATAGATAGATAGATTGATTGATTGATTGATAGATAATAGATGATGGTAGATAGATAATAGATGATCGATAAGATAGTAGATGAAAGATAGATGATAGATAGATTGATAAATTGATAGAATGATAGGTAGTAGATGGTGGTAGATAATAGATGATCAATAAGATAGTAGATGAAAGATAGATGATTGATAGATAAATAGATAGATTGATAGATTGATAAATAGGTAGTAGGTGGTGGTAGATAGATAATAGATGATCAATAAGATAGTAGATGAAAGATAGATGATAGATTGATTGATAAATTGATAGATTGATAGGTAGTAGATAATAGATAATCAATAAGATAGTAGATGACAGATAGATGATTGATAGATGAATAGATTGATAGATTGATAAATAGGTAGTATATGGTGGTAGATAGATAATAGATGATCAAGAAGATAGTAGATGAAAGATAGATGAGAAATAGACAGACAGACAGACAGACGATAGATCTATCTATAAGTATTGTTCCTCCAGAGAACCCCGACTAATACAGCCCTCATCATCACTGGGCTGCGGGTTGTTTACAGCTGCTTAGGAACAGCAACTGACTTTGAAAACAGACCCCTACGTGTGTGCCCAGCACTTTCTGCCAGGCGTAGCCAGGGATAAGGAGCTAGGCCCCCCCAATCCCCGGGGGAGGAATGACAAATGGAAAACGTCCAAACACATAAGCCAGGCGCTCTCTCCTCGCCCCAGCTCCCAGGCCTTGAGCTCCCCTTCGCAGCCCTCTGCCTGTCAGCTTGGACCAGAAGCCTGTCCCCTTCACACCGCATTTGCCATGCAGTCATTTACCTGCATCCCCAGAGACAGCAGTGCCTGAGTCATCAATCCTCCTCCCTCCGACATGCCTGAGCAGGCATTCTCTTCAGCCTGTGGGAGAATTCACCCTGAGGTGAAGGCCTTACCAGACACCATGTGCAGCCCACGGGCCAATCCCTGGCCTCTCCTTTTTTCTTTTTATGCAAATGATGGTGTCATCAATATTGGAACTGTTTTCTTGAGACAGGATATTCTCTCTCTCTCTCTCTCTCTCTCTCTCTCTCTCTCTGTGTGTGTGTGTGTGTGTGTGTGTGTGTGTGTGTGTGTGTGTGTGTGTACAGCTAATTCAATTGTCCACCATGATCCATCTGTTTGGGGAAGAGTATAGTGGAGAAATTCACAGAAAATCCATACTTTGAGTTTGACCACCTACTGCCCTCTGCCATCTGTACAAGGTGATGATTCAGAGAGGCTGCAAGCAGTGGATGCCAGGCAGTGCGGCCATTCCCTGGGGTTGCCACACTGACCCAGCTTCCCTTCCTGGGCACTTTATTTTATGCCATGAGACTGATGACGAGTGGAAAGGTATTCTTCTGAACTGCTTCCTAGAACATCCCACCTAAATATTGTTGATGGGGCTTAAATCAACAACTATTTTGTTCCATGCTTTTTGAAGGTCCTTCTCTTTTCCTCGGTTCAATGACTTTTAATTTTACCTTCTTGATTTTATGGGTTTGAAGGACAAAAGGATTAGCTCTTCCATTATTTCAGGGGAAATAATGAAGTTAGCTGACATTCACGTTCTCTCCTGCATAATTACCTGGTCATCGTTTTATTCCTTTTACCGTATTTCTCTAGCTAAAGTCCTCTTCTGCAGTCTCCATTTGTTAACCAGCCTGGACTGTTTGCAGAGGCCATCCTTTGGGTGTTTTGGGTATTTTTTTAATGTATCAAACCCCATAACCTGCACCACGCTGAGTCTATGGGGCCATCCCCACTGCCATTCTCTTACATCTTTGTCCGGAGGCTGCTTCCTAAAACTTCTCCTGGCCACTCTGCACAGAGTGCCCAGCCCCCACCCGGCAAACCCTTCGTTTCTGTGCAGAATCACATCACCCTTCAGTTTTCCCAACCATCAACTCCACCATACAACCAACTCCTTGCCAGGAACATCCTGTACTTCCTACCTCTATAACCTAGGTTGCTCTGTGGTCTTCTTTCATTTGAATTGGATTAAATATGAATCAGGCTGAATCATGTCGGTAGCATTGCTAACAGTTTACAGGCTGGAGTGTTTCTCAGATGTCTTTGCTTAGCAAATTGGTACCCCATTTCTGGGTCAAGTCATTACTGGGTAAACGAACTACTCTTAAATCAGAAGGGAAGGTGTGCTGGGTAGTTTTATGCCAACTTGACATGAGTTAAAGCCATCTGAGAGGAAGGAACCTCCATTAAGAAATTCACTCTTGGGGTTGGGGATTTAGCTCAGTGGTAGAGCGCTTGCCTAGGAAGCGCAAGGCCCTGGGTTCGGTCCCCAGCTCCGAAAAAAAAAAAAAAAAAATTCACTCTATAAAATCAGGCTTGGAGCATTTTTCTTAGTGATTGACATGGGAGGGCCAAGCACACTGTGGGTGGTGTCATCCCCTGGGCTGAAGGTCCAGGGAGCTATAAGAAAACAAACTGAGCAAGCCATCAGAGTAAGTCAGTAAGCAGCACCCTGCACGGCCTCTGCACCAGCTCCTGCTTGGGTTCCTGCCCTTACTGCTTTTGGTAATGAACTGTTCTATGCAGCTATGAGTGAAACGAACCCTTTCCTCCCAAGTTGCTTTTGGTTATGGAATTTCATCACAGCCAAGGTGACCCTAACTAAGACACAGTGTAATACAGGGTACTGTCTGCCTAGGTGATGGAAGTGTGGAGAGGCCAGGAAGGGCTGGTGACTCTAGAGTGAGGCTGGAGGACCAGGAGTCACACTACCAAAGCTCAAAGCAGTGCTTGTTAAATTCCCCCTTCAGATGAGAATTGCAGATGAGAAATTTTCTTTTGTTTTGTTTGTTTGGTTTTTGTTCTTGTTGTTTTGTTTTGGGTATTTTGTTTGTTCGTTTAGTTGGTTGGTTGGGGTCGTTTTGTTTTGTTTTGTTTTGTTTTGTTTTGTTTTGTTTTGAGACAGGGTTTCTCTGGCTAACCTGAAACTTGTTTTGTAGACCAGGCTGACTTCGAATTCAGAGATCTTCCTGCCTCTGCCTCCCAAGTGCTTGGATTAAAGGCATGTTCTACCACACTTGGTTTGAAGCTGAAAACTTTTTATACAGATATAAGTATAAAAGATAAGTAATGAAACATTTAACTGCACCAAAAAATTTATTTTAACTTATATATGTATATATATTTCAACCAATATTAAAGAGAAAAGCAAGTTTTCAAACTAATGAAATGGGTTTACCTGTTTATTTTTACATGAAGAACTAAATCTTGGCTGAACATTTGATGCTGCAGGATTCAGAGCATCCTTAATGTTTTCCAGAGCTGATGGATACATTGATTTTATGATCATAGGTGCTGCAAATTCCACCTCACATAAATTCACAGCACAGAATGACAGAAGGATGTTTAGAGCTATTTCAGAAACTATTGGAAATTCTGTCCTAATCCCAAGCTAAAAGTCATTGAATGATGTGCGTGTGTGTGTATGTGTGTGCATGTATGTGTATGTGTGTATGTGTGTGTATGTTGTGTGCATGTATGTGCATGTGTGTGTAATTCAAACTAGAGTTTTTAAAATCAAGCATTGTAAGATAATACAATCCAAACATATGCTAATTTGATGCTTCCATGCTGAGAGTTAGTGGTAGGAAAATATTGAAGTCTTTGTTTTCCATAATTGAATTATTTGTTTCCTGTAAAAGCAGAAAAACACGGTATGTACAGTTAAAACACTGGAATTGATAATGCACATTAGTCTGCAATTCAAGCAGAGACGCCTCAGAGTTCGGTGGCTGTTGACCAGACACACGTGAGCTACCGTGTTCAGACCCAAGGCTGGGGTTGGGGATTTAGCTCAGTGGTAGAGCGCTTGCCTAGCGAGCGCAAGGCCCTGGGTTCAGTCCCCAGCTCCGGAAAAAAACAAAAAAAACCAAAAACAAAAACCCAGACCCAAGGCTGCAGTGAAGGTGTGGGAGCTGCTGGACCCACCTCCCTTTCGTTGTGTGTTTGAGTTAATTTCTGATCATTGCACAGCTGGCCTTTGTGACACCCCCCACCACAGTCAGTCATGCCCGCAATATGGAGTCAAAACCCACAATTCAAGAAGCCAGACCCTTCAGGGTCAGGATGGATGTAGTCAATGCTGACGGCAGGCAAGGAACATTCAGATAGATGCCTCCTTTCCATCCCCCAGTCTCCCACAATTCTCTCCTGAGGCTAAAGCAGCCAGAGCTGACTGCACAGAACACCGCTGGGCAGCCCAACCTGCCAGGAGCCTTCTCCATCCGATACAAAGTATTGAAGTGAGTTCACCACCAACAAGGAGTCTTTTTCCTTCTGTAACTCGCCGATACCATTTCCTCTAAATGGAACAATGAAGGAAACGAGATAAGGAAAATCAAGAAGTGAAGAAACCAGCTGAGTGGAAAGCGAATGAGCAGACATTAGCAGTTCCACAGATGGGCTCGCACCTCCAGCTGCCTGGGAATTGATGGGGCAAAGTAAGCACTTTGGGGTGAGCCGGGAGGTGGAAAGGCCACTGATGACAGTGAAACATCATTCAAGATGGGGGTGGAGCAGCATCTGGCCATGGACTTTATTGGTATAAATAAGCCCCAAATTGCATCAGACATGCTTATGCAAAATTGTTTTAAAGACTCAGGTTGAGGGCCAGTGAGAGGACTCAGCAGACAAGGTATTGTAGCCAAGCCTGAGGACCCAGCTTGAATTCCTAGGATACTGTGCATTGCCCTCTGACCTCTACACATGCATCACGGTGTGCATGTGCCTCACCCCTTACAAACCACACAAATGTGCACTTAAAAATGTTTAAAGATTGAAACTGAACGGCGCATCCTGTGTTTTGCTTGCTGGCTCGACGGGTCCTTGAGTGGGATTTCTTACCTGTGATGCACACTGTGGAAAGCGTTCTGGCTTTTTTCCCCTTCTTACTGCTATGGTTGTTCTCATCCAACTTTGCTTTTCTGTTCCAAGTCCCCAGATTTATGTTCTCTCTGGGCCATTTTTCTTCTGAGCCATGTTCAAAGTTCTCCAAAGGTTACCCAGGCCTGCTTGCTCTGCGTGCTGTGGTGCATGCTCTATTGAGGAGAAGCCGAGAAGAAAGAGGACTGAAATGTTTTTAAAGTGCACCCGCGCTCATTCACTAGGAGATAGGAGAGGGCGACCTGCTGAGAAGAAATGACGAGCTGTTTCAAGCATGGTCTGGAACCATGCTTTGCTCTGAAGGCAGCCTCTCTAATGGGCAATGCAAACTCTGAGAGGGCGATGGCAGCAGAAGATTTTGGGGTGAAGGCATCAACGGGAACAAGAGACAGAACAGGGACAGAGGCAGGAACATCTACCCCACTAGAGCACCAGACTCCTGGGATTCTTGTCAACTGAAGGGGCAGGGCTTGGCACAAGTTTGTGTTTGTTTTCCTTCAGGGACAACTGAGACTAGACAGAAGGAGACATTAAAACAGCTAAGTTTACAGAAGTGAGCACTGTCTGCTTCTGTCTTTAATCCTGTGTTTCAGTTACTAGATTGACAGCAATGCAATGTGGCAGCAACAGAAATTAATGCTGAAAACTACTGAGTTTGCTGTCCTCAGGGGCTGAGCTTGACCTCTGGTTCCAATGACAATTAGCTATGTGGCAGGTAGGTTCCTTAACCTCTCAGTATTAGTCAGGTTAGGATGGTCTCAGCTGCTGTAACAAAGAAACCAGAAATCTCAGTTTGTTTTCTCAGGTTCTACTTTGATACAAATGGGACACAAATTCTTTTTGGTTCTCTCCAACTCAAAATTGGGAGTGTCTCCCACCTGCTGACAGAAGCACCTCAAACACATCACCTTGGAGGCTGCTGTGGAAGGAGAACAAGCTAGATAGGGCAGAGAAGGGTAGGGATGGCCAGGCATGCAACCAACGTGTGCCACTTTCTCCACTGGCGAGGCCCAGCTCTGGAACCCCACATAGCCTTCATTAAAGGCTAGAGAAATGAGTCTTCCAATGAGACACTGAGAATTGTCTCTGCCATGGTGTGTGAATATCGCTATATGGGGAGATGTGTCAGGACTTACTGGACAATGGTCGTCACTGACATGGAGCTTCAATGTTACAAGATAAGAATGTGCAGAGGATGGCTGGAGGTGAGAATTACACAACAGAGGTTGATCGTAGACACATGATCGTAGACAGATCGCCCCTGATCTGTTTGCTTTAACATGGCCGGAGTGTACCATTTGTGCTATCTATAGTTTCTACAGTTTTAGAGTTAAATGTGTTTTAAAGCCACATCTGGATTGGCTCCCAGGTAAACCTGGTTCAGGGACAGGGTGACAGTGATCAATTTCAGATGACCAGCTCCCTCGGTGATTTGTCTAGGGATACATGGTCCTTAATATATAACACAGGGTCACTTGTGATGAAAGCTTCAAGACACAAGGCTGTTTCCGGTCCTCTGTCTCCCAGACTCCTCACCTAGGTCCTCAGACCCTCCATCTGCTAGACTCACCTAAGGCAGGGTCACCCAGGGACTTCCACTCAGCGGCCAACCAGCCATGTCGATCTGCTGGAGGAGCTGGAGGAGCGGCTGATGCCTGGACTGCAGTACAATTCAATTAACCAGCCTCTCCAGGGTGGCTCGAGGACCCTGTGCAATCCTCAGAGCTCTGAGAGGATGACTTTCAGGCAGGCTGAGGACAGCCAAAGGCAGTTTGTTCTGGCTTCTCAGCTGCCTTTGTGCAGAAATGTAAGGGGATGTTTCCAACTTGAGCAGGCTCACAGCCCCTGCTGTGCATCTCAAGAGCATAGCCTCGCCTCTCTGATCCTTCCTTCTACCATGTACAAGATGGCCAGGAGAGTAGATGAGAAAAGATGTGAGGAAAGGTGCCGTTGGCACCAAGCGCATAGCTGTTGGTGTGAATATTCCTTCACCACCATTCCCACAGGCAGAACAAGCTTGCCAACATCATTTGGAGATCCTCATTGTCAAGACTGAGGGAGTAGGGGGCTGGACAGATGGCTCAGTAGATGGCTCGGTTTGTAAAATGGTTGCCTTGCAAGCATGAGGACCTGAGTTCAATTCTCAGAGCCCAGGTAAACAAAGCCAGATATGATGGCACATTCTTGTTATCAGTGCTAGGGAAGTAGAGACAGGCAGATGACTGGGGCTCGATGGCCAGTCAGCCTAGCCTGCTTAGTGAGTAGCAGGCCATGGGAAGAGACCTTGTCTGAAAAGAAAGAAGGAAAGAAAGAAAAGAAAGAAAGAAAGAAAGAAAAGAAGAGAAGAGAGAGAGAGAGAGAAGAGAGGAAGGAAGGAAGGGAAGGGAAGGAAGGGAAGGGAAGGGAAGGGAAAGGAAGGGAAGGGAAGGGAAGGGGAGGGAAGGGAAGGGAAGGGAAGGGAAGGGGAAGGGAGGGAGGGAAGGGGGGAAGGGAAGGGAAGGGAAGGGAAGGGAAAAGGAGAAAGAGGGAGGCAAACACATTTATCCTCAAGCATACACATCCACACACAGCTGAAGAAGGTCCAGCCATACCCAGAGACACAAGTCTATAATCTATGTGGCTTGTATAAATTCTCTAGCTATTTGGAAGCCAAGAAGATCATAAGTTCAAGGCCTGCATGGCTAGAGAGTGAATTCAAGGCCTGCTTGGACCTCTTAGTAAATCCCTGTCTCCAACAGTAAAAAGCAAACGGATCTGGGGATGTTTAGTTAGTGGAGTATGAAACCCTGGTTCCACTCAAGTACTGAGGCAACATCACGTGGAGGAAGGGGCTCTCATCTTTCCCTGGCCACCCACTGCTCCCTTAGACACTCCTTTCTCTCAGCATATCTTAAATGCTATTAAGCAACCCCAAACACCAATATAAGTAATCAAATGCAGATGTCTTCCTGGTATGCACCTGCCAAGAAGTTTGAGGGGAGTTTTAGTGGGCTGGGGACGGCCTATCACCAGGCTTTCTCAAATGCCTTCAGGCAGGCCTAAACTCAGGGACTGGGGTAGGACAGGACGAGCTGGTGCCCGTCTGAATTAAGCCACATTCAGTTCTTAATCTCCCCAAACAAACCCAATGCAGACAGGCTGAGGCAAGAGGTATGCTGGGACCAGGCCAGGGGAGCTGGTGGGAAAGAATTGCTCTGGGGATGATTGGGTGGAGGCTGGGTGAGGGAACATAACATAGACATAGAGGGGCCTTGGACGTAGAGTAGAAAGAACGGCCCAGAATTGAGATTGCAGCATCCCAAGGTCCTCGAATTTCTTCACATGCAATGTCACCCTATTTGTTACAGGGAAAGATGGATCAAAAGTTATCCACTGAGTCCTCTGGGATAATCCCTCAGATGCTGGGTGGGTTTCATGTGGAGACAGCTAGGCTTTATAGGAGAGGAGGGGGTTCCCCAGTTCTCCTTGGACCATACTGAAGAGCCCATAACAAGGTAAAACCCAGGCTCCAGATGTGTGACACAAGAAGCCAAGATGATGGTATCCCTTCTATGGTGTCCTTGGACCAGCAAGGGACTCAGGAGTGAGGTTCAGGACCTACTGCTTCCTGCCGCCTCTAACGCTGAGAATCTGTAAGTCCCAAAGTTAAAGTTAACCTGTAAGTCCTACCTGCCCGAGGACCAGGTAACTTCCTGGAATGCTGGGACTTCTACTTCTTGGAAAGTAACAGAGCCACATTGGGAAATATGGTAGCCATGTGAGTTTGTCCTTATAAGACCCTGCAACACATGTCACAAGGCCACTCAGCTGGAAATTCCAGGCAGTGGTCCTGATCAAAGCCCATCCTGGACAGTACTTAATTAAAGCTTGCTTCAAATTTGGTTCAAAATAGTGGAACTGGTTTTTCTCTGGTGAATCTCAGGATTAACAACCACACCCCCCCCCACGCACTCCAATCCCTGACACTTTTCTGTTACCCACCTAAATATTCAGCACCTCAGTTTTCTTGTGTTTAAAAAATAACAGTGGTCTTCCTCACAAAGCTCTAAAGAGGGACAAACCAGGAAATAGTGTGAAGCCCTTGGCATGGTTCTTGCTTACTAAAATGTACTGAATTCGTGCTGCCCTCCAGCACCAAAAGCCTCCTGCTCCCCTGCCAACCCTGTCCACACCTGTAAGCCCTACAGGTCTAGGCCTCTTCCTTTGGGGAAGTAAGAGCATTTCCTTTCAAGGTTCCAAAGCAAAAGATTCTGTATTTGTCTAGAATAAGAGAAAGAGAAAACCAACCAACAGAAATAAGAGAGGAAACATCCTCTCTTATTTCTTTGTTTGCCAGAGCAAACAAAGGCAGTAAGTACTCCGGTGCCTGCCCCAGCAGCCCAGTGCCAGGCCTGGAGCCTGGGGAAAGGTGCCGTGCTGTCCTTCATTCATCTTGAGTTAAGCACCTACTGTGAACCAGTAAGGCATCCTCTACCTGCAAGGCGCCCAAGGCTACTCGCCCTTCCTATATGACTACGCTTTGGCTTGACCAGGGGGGTTGTCAAAGTGTTACTACACCGAAACTCGTGAGTTCAGAATCCTGGCGGGGCAGCTGGCAGCATATAGACGTTCTCTGGAGATATGGAGTAGCCACAGTGAGAACCAGTGACCTATAGGAAGGGCCGGTGAGCCGTCTATGCTGCCAGAGCAAGGGAGGTTTGTAGGTCTCAACACCCACTGACTGACAGGATGGTGCGGCAGCTTGGGGAGAGGTTGTGTGGCTGGACAGGGGTCCTCATGGGGCTCAGTCATGGCTCCCTGTGCTTTGACACCACAGTCACCACACACCCAAGGATACAGTGATTTCAACACTTGTTTCTAAAGCAGCAGGTGCCTGTGTTATTGACAGCATCTGACACACTGCATAATTAAGTCTGTTAATGAGTATTAATAACATTGGCACATTTTTTCATTTAGATCAACACTTCTTAAACCTCTGGGATTGTTCGGGTGGTTCTGTGGAGAGTCTATCGGAAGCCCTGGGACAGGAAAACTGATGTGTGAGCTCCCAAAGACAATCTCATACCAGAAGAACTCTGAGGCAGCCCAGATCACGCCTGGGCCTGAGCAGCATCCTGTACCCTCCAAAACAGTCCCTTAAGGCCTCTTCGCCCCTCTCCTCCCTGCTGTGCTAACCCTCTTCCTAAATAGGAGACTGTTACCCTTCTCCTGTACTGTAGTTTAAACTGTAAATGTTCACAAAGGAGCACATGCTGAATTGGCCGCCCACCTGTGGGACTACCTAGAGGTTGGGCCTAGTGGGAGGAAATGGCATCGATGGGGTCATCTCTGGAAGGAAATGTTAGGATTGCTATATGCCTTTGTCACTTTTCACACTGTGACAAAATACTGAAGCAACTTAAGGGAGGAAGGCTCATTTGTCTCTTGGTTCCTGTCCCTCACAGCAGAGAAGGCAGACTAGAGCTCCTCTCTCTGGAGCAGCTGCTCCATTGTGGTGGGCCAGGAAGCAGAGAGCATCCAGAAGAGGAGGTAGATATGAGCCTCCCTTCCCCGCCATGAGTGGCCTGCTTCTGCCACTGAGGCTCTCCTTTTAAAGGTTCTACAGCCTCTCAAAACATTGCAGCTGCTAGGGAAACAATACCCAGACACATGAGGGGAAAACCTTAATTTCTGACTCAAACCTTAATACTTCCCAGCCCATGAGATGGGAATCAATCCCACTGCAATCCTCCACTACACATGCTCACTCCATGATGTCCCGTGTCACCCCTGGTCCAAAGCAACAGGGCCAAGTGGCCACAGACTGAAACCCAGTGTGTTGGTTACTTTTCTATTGCTAAGATAAAAAATGCCATGACCACAAGAAAAGGTTTATTTGGGCTTCCGGTTCCAGAGAGATAAGAGTTTGTGAGAACAGGGAGACATGGCAGCAAAGGCTGATGGGATAGTAAGAACCGGAAGCTGGGAGCTCACTGGAAATGTCATGAGATCGTCAAACCATATAGCCCGCCCCCACTGACAAACTTTTTCCAGCAAGGCCACACCTCCTGAACCTTCCCAAACAGTGCCATCATTAACTAGGGACCAAGAGTTCAAACACCTAAACCTATGGGGAAAATTCTCATCCCAACCGCCCACAAAAGCGTTAACCAGAATAAATGTGCTCTCTGTAAGTTGACTTTTCGCAGAGAAACAAAACGGACGAAGACACAGCGAGTTAGACAGGATGGTTTCAATTGATACAAAGCTTCAGAAGCAACACTGTGAGACATCCAAACCCAGACCTCAGGGAGACCGGCCAGTGCTACTTTATCTAAGAAGAAGCGTGTGCAAGAACAACAGAAAGCCACCATGTGAGCCCTGGCCAGGTAGCTGCATACCTCTGCCACTGTGGTTGGCAGTCTTTTAGTACAGCAATGCAGCCAGTCTTTGCTAGTTTGTGGGTTCTTCCTTTTCCCAGCCTTTAACCCACCTAACACTAGATAGGAGAGAAATAAGGATGGGGGGGGGGAGAGAGAGAGAGAGAGAGAGAGAGAGAGAGAGAGAGAGCCCTGAATCTAATTTCTTTCTTCTCGTTTCTTCTTTGACCACCACAATTAACAAGTCAGAACTGACTCCCCCCAACAACCACCCCACCCCCACCCCCACATCTGGGGCCTTAGCATTTATAAACTTCTGAAAAGTTCCAGAATCCCAAATGTCACACAAGCACAGAAACTATCTGTAGCTGGCAAAACCATGCCTCTACTAGAGCATGGCACAAATCATAGTCAGCTGCTACAAAGCAGCCCCATATCCCCACAACGGGGATTAAAACAAAAACTTATTCTTATACTCCAAAATTGGGGAATTCTCACCACACAGCAACACCAAAACCAGCAATGAACCCTCTTCGTGGCGGGTTTTTCTCCTAAGCTAAGCGGGCTTGGTCTCAACAGTAGCCAGTTGCACATCCAGAGGGCCATGGAGCTTAAGGAGCCATTAGGGTACGCGGTGGGAAACTTTAGCATCTTCATGTCTGTGCCCAGGAACTGAACTTTAGCACTGAATTTCATGATAAATGAAGCAACAGCCAGAGCCAGGAGTGGTTTGAATGACGACTCCACCTCCTCAGGAGGAGGAGGATTAGGAGGTGTGGCCTTGTTGGAGTATGTGAGGCACTGTTGGAGGAAGTTCGTCACTGGGGATGGGCTTTGAGGTTTCAGAGGCTCAAGCCAGCCCAGTGTCACTCTCTCTTCCTGCTGATCCAGATGCGGAACTCTTAACAACTTCTCTGCACTATGTCTGCCTTCGTGATGCCATGCTTCCTGCCCTGATGATAGTGGACTGTAAGCCACCCCCATTTAAATGTTTCCACATAGAGCAGTTGCCATAGTCATAGGGTCTCTTTACAGCAATAGAGACCCTAAGGCAGAGCAGTATGAGAGGACTAGCAGAGATCAAGGATGTCTGTCATCCTGTTACTGTTAGCCTTGTTTAAGATGTTAGTGATGATGCATCCACATCATCACATAATCCGTTCCCAATACATTTATGACTGTACTTTAGTCTGATTGTTTTTCTCCATAAGAGTAGGAATTTTACAAACCTAAAACTTCATCCTCAAAGGGATCCACTGGGCTTCCGCATCCTGCAGGGAGTCCACGGCCAATGCGAAGGATAAAGATCATTAGGCAGGATGGAGGTGTGACCTCAGGTTCCTGCTGTACAAATGACCCCAGGCTCTGCTGACAAGCTCCTGGATGGCTGCCATCGCCCACGCAGACGTGTGTCAGCAAGACAGCCCCACAGCCATTCCTACAACTTGTTCTGGAAGCAAGATCAAGGTCTGTCCCCTCTGTCTTCTCAGGAATTGTAATGCTGTCTGGCAAGAAAGGTTCATTCAAGGCAAATATTTCAGTGGCACACTTCAGCCCATCAGTGACAGGAGAGGTAACAGGAACTCTCCAAGGCAGCAGAGAGACACCTTGATCGGAACTCAGCGAATGTCTGCAAAATCAAACTAAAAAGTCGTGTGAAGAACAACGCTGAAAAAGAATGCAGCCAGTCTAACAATTACTTGAGCACTTCCTTCTGGCAGGCACTTTTCTAAGAGAGTCATAACTAATTCATTACAGGCCCAAGACCTGATCAGATGTGTGATTCCACAGAGAAGGAAACAGGCTCAGAGAGCTTAAGTAACTTGCTTGATATCACACAGCTCAAAGGGCCAAACCTGAGTTTGAGCCACTGTGGGGTTCTTCAAATTCTAAGTGTGCGAGAACCCAGAAACTTCTAAAACCCC